>NC_064926.1:117527591-117617591 GCF_023897955.1 Schistocerca gregaria
CACACGCGAGACAGATACTTTAAAGGAAGATTCCTTCCAAAACATTCCAGCAACCGAACATACGATTGATAATACATCTATGATTAATTCTACTGAATCGCTAATTAAGGTCTTCAAGGGAAATACACACAATATATGTGGAACCTAACAATGCGGCACAATTGCACTGACATAACTAAAGTTTATATGCTCTTTAATACTTAATGAGATGAAAAGACTACGCTGAAAACCAATAGCCTACTTTCTAATTTGCAAAACTTAGATGAATGGATTAATGGTAAATTATAAAAAAGTTACACAACTTTATTATTTGTATGCTGGTGCACACCTGCTGTCCTGGGACACACACAAATCCCCGTGCTACAGTATTATTGCACACCACTAGAAGAGCTAAAATAAAATTATGTTGCCCACTGATACCGTGGAGTGCTGTACATTAATCTGTTATAGGCAGCAGCAGAAATATTGCAGCCATGTCTGTCAACCGATATAACTTCAACAGCCATATGGGTAGGTCTTACAAAGCTGCAACATTTCCCCCGTTGCCAAAAACAAATTACTGCACAATATTCCATGACAACGTTCTGTCATGGAGCCTTAGTGGCACTCTACTGCTCTTTGGTGTAGGGATTTTAATGTATACTATATCTGCAGATGTGTACCTGCAAACAAAACAAAACATTGATTATGTAACTGTATTTTTAAGGTGATGGTTAAAGGTGATAAGATCAGCAGCTGGTCTAAAGCAACTACATATCCTCACACAAAGCAGTTTCTCAGCGTTTGGCAAGTGGAAGTGAAATGAATAAGAAGAGAAGAGGTGGTGGCAGATGAGCTGGAAGTTAATTACAAGAGGTGGAAGTTAATGCAATGTATCCTACGCAGTCTCTCACCACAACATTGAGCAATAGTGCTGCAAGGGTGTAAACTAAGCTCAGTTTTTCAAAATGTTATGAGGGAAAGCAAATACTATTTACATTTTCACTGTAGTATCGTTACAAGGGTCTGCTATCTCAGGACGTATAAAAGTTATTTTTGATGGTGAACTACAGTTACTTGATCCTTGTCTTGAATCACTAGTGACTTTTACAATAGCACGACTGAACTTCCTTCATTTTTTTAAATGGTCTACACCTCACACCTGAAGTACGTTCATACAGAAACGATGAGAAAAAAAGCCACCACTTGAATTATGCTATTCCCAAACAGTTGCTAATCTCTTCCAACAGGTTGCAAACCACTGGATAAATTTGTAACAAATCATCACTAAACTGTTTTGAACAAACCAAAATTAAGAAACTAGCACAAAATTCTCATAGTTGTGCAAACAGCTCCCTCACTTCAAATACAATTTGCAAAACTGGATTTTTTCCCCATAATTTTTTTGTAAAGCCAAATAATTCTGTCGCTACAGAATAGTTTACAATGTATTAACTTTCTTAGAAGAAATATGTTAATATAATGACTAGTGTTCCAGTCAGTAGTTTCTACACAAGGGCTGTTGGGCGGTGAAAAATTATGTCTGTTACTCGTACAATGAAAACTGATGTCTGTTAATATATTCCTAGAGTTTTATTAAAATATGTAAATGGTGTTAACTTGGTGGGAAAGTTAAGTTTATTACTAAGCATGGCAGAAACCACATATTCCCAGGATTATACATTAACAAACTGCAATGCCCATTTAACATTTCTGACATTTGCATTGTAAGTAACTTTCTCATTGTGTTCATCTAGCATCCAATAAGCTTCACTAACTAGACCTAATCTGTACACTATTTTTCAAGAGAACAGCTGATTATACGCTACAAGCAGATCCTGATTCACAATATGACATCACAATCAAAGACCGATTGTCACAAATGTAGTAATGCCACATTAATTTCCAAAATTAACCAGCTCATTGCTTCCCAACAAATACAAACACTAAATGGTACTCACTTCTGATCAACTATTTCTATCGTGGATTTCTCAGCAGTGTAGTACATTACAGCCAAAGCCCTTACACATAAATGTTTCTTCCAACAGTGTTCCTTTTTTATTGTAAGACTGCATTTCTGTACATTCTGTGAGATATTTCTGACTACCCTTGTTTCTCAATCTCTCTCTCGTATGTGTCATTACTCCAGAACCTGATTTACTACTTCTATCTACAGTATATTCTTACCTCTTATTGTGTCACAATGGCCTTTGTTTTTCCTTTATAATCAATACGGCACATTTGGCCATTCTTAACCATTCAACTACAGTTCATGGACACACAAAGCGCTCATACAATAGTATTGTGCCTTATTAAAAATCCACCTCACCTTCTCTACCACAATCGTGTAACAAATATCAAATTAGAACTAATAAAAAAAGATTATGACAGTAAGTGAGGCTGTTAGCTGAATGACATCAGTATGGGGGGGGGGGGAATTCTGGTTAGCATAAACCAAAAATATACCAACGGTATATCTTTTTGTGCATTTATCTAGCAACACAGGAAATCTGAAGTGCTTTGGCATCTTTTCCCTGGAAACCACGTGTTTTCACATATCATGCAAGGTAGGACCTAGGATCACATAAATCTCTACAAATTTCACATTTAACTCTTGCTTTGCAAATGTACAGTATTCTATTTTGATAACTCCTGATTTCAGGTAGCTTTGCACCATATACTCTACATAGATGACAATTATTTTAAAATCATTTTGTTGAGTTCACAATGACATCCAGAATCCATTTTGAACGAGTTATGTATAAGAGAAAACAATGTCTTAAATTGTTCTTACATTTTAGATCCAACTATGAATTTTTGTGTTCTAACTGTTTCCTATTCGATACTCAAAACTGTATTTCATTTAAAAAGAGAGTAACTACATCAACCGTCCCGAAAGCATTACAGCTATTTTGACAGATTTAATTATCAAACGTTTATGTATTCCATCCAATTGACTTGTATCCACTAGTGTAATAAATTAAACACTGCCATAACAGCATTAATTGTTTGTTGTGTTACAACTGTACTTTGCAAAAATATATTTCAATGTGTGATTAACAGGTATTGCAAGAGCCATCAAACTGCTCTGTACTTTTTCCCCTGGCAAACTCACTGACACACACTACCAGGTTTGACATAGTATTTGCTCACCACGTAACAACTAAACTGAGTTCATCATGTGCCACACTCCTAAAATTCCACAGCTGTTTCTCTATGACCCTTACAGTTTTATGAACAACTTAATTTATTTTTTAATCAAATGTATAACCTAGTGGTTATTTCATACAGTTCTACCTCTTGCTGGACTACACTAAGAAAAGTCTTTCAGAAAAAATCTCTTTAAAATTAAAAAATGGTAAAATCCAGGATGGAATAATAATAATATTAATTAGGACAGAGTGCTTCCCACTGCACAGCCACAGGACCCAAAGATGATATGTGTGTGTGTGTGTGTGTGTGTGTGTGTGTGTGTGTGTGTGCGCGCGCGCGCGTGTACGATTTCTTCATTTCATGAGAGCTTTCTCCAATAGCTGAAAAAACTACTTTTAAATGTTACTGACTGTTGATCAAGCTGCCTATGAACAGAGTAGCACTCTATCCTAATTAATATGTTTACTTAACATTTTTATTTAAGGTTAAATCATTCAATACTACCAAAACAACAATCTGCAAGAGACTCTTAAGACTGTCTCTTAACACTGAGAATTCTCTTCCCGTATCGTTAGCAACTTTTACTTTCAGTTTGTCCTTGAGGTAATTTTGGATTGTGTGGTAGCACACGGCCCACAACAAATGTATTGGGTATCCAGACCAGCATATAGTTTTGACTTGTCATAATTCTCAACAATTACATAAATTAACAACCAGTAAATGCTTACTACTAATACATACATGCTCTGCTATTTCACAGTTTTCGTGTACAAACCTCGTCCTTGTAATAATTCAATACATTTCCCAATTAATGTAAGAGGGATATGTTCCATGTCAATTATGTATTACTTTGTCCGCAGAACTTTTCAAAGTTCTTTAACATTTTTCCCCTCTATTGTAATTATGATCAAATGATGAAAAAATAAAATAATATTCAAAAATAAGAATCTCATGGTACATGCAGGTCACATAATGTGCTAGTGCTATTTACAATAAATCAATTAACATGGAACTACAAATTTGGCAATCAGTGACCAAAACTCCAACACAGTGTTCCTTCTAGTACTCTATTGTGATTTTCTCGATTGAAAACAAAATTCCCACACAATAATTATCATCAAAATACAGCACGAGCCAACAAAAACACGCTGATAAAATTATGACAGTGTTCTTTTCTTGGGATATACGATAAGCACATTCTCTCTCTCCCCCCCCCCCCCCCCCACACACACAAAAACTACAATCTGACTAATGGAATGGGGCTGCATTACAGCTTAATTCGCTTTCTATTATTTATAACATTATCTGTTTTACTATCTTGAAAGTGTAAGAAAATATATATATATATATATATATATATATATATATATATATATATATATATATATATATATATATATATATATTTCTCAAATTAAAACTGCAAAAAATTTACAATCAGCACAATAACTGCTAGGTTAGAAGTGGATATCCCAGAACACAAGACAAATCATACAGTCTCTGCACCAACACACACATTTTAGCCCCTCATCTATTTAGCATGATGCAAATGAATTAATAATTAGTGCAAAGAGTGATTCTTATGAATGAAGCTCGTTATAAATAAAAAGATAGTAGCACAAATATTGTTTGCCTCTTCCAATATCAACTCTAAGCAAAAACGAGAGTACTCTTTGGTTACTCCAATACCAACAAACTTCTATCACACAATGGATGCATTTTACACTTATAATAAATAGGAGTATGGAGCATTTGGGACAATGGATACAAGGGAAAATGATATTATAATTCACAATTCAGAAGTGCCATTTATTCAAAAGCTTAAAACTACAATCTTCTTCTGTTGTTGATACTGAATACAATCTTCTTTTTCTTTCTGCCACAGGTGTCTTCAGTCCTCTTGCTGCAGCTTATCTCCAGTGATGAACTGAGTCTTCTATGTACTTAATTTACAATTAAAACAAGTCTGTCCATTCACATCTACTTGACTGAACGCTGTATGTCATACCAATTCTACAAAATACACTAATTAACTAAAGACTGCCACTGATGCATGAATTCAGTAGAAGTAATGAGATGAATTAAGATAGCTATGCATATCTTGATCCCCGTTTTAAAAGCAATCTTTCTGCGTAAAATGTTTCGTATGGAAAGAAAAACGTAGCCTACAAAAGAGAATTGGAATTTAATTTTTCTCTAATAATCTACTTTTCCTTCTGCTTAATGCAAATTCTCCTGAAATGAAATGTATTTCACCACTAAAGAAAAAAATCTATACATTATGATTAGAGATGCAAAAACGGGGTATGGTAACTACCCTGTAAAAGAAAGGTAACCCTTTTAATGGCGAGTACTACGATGGGAAGATTCTCTTTCTTCTCTTCTTTCTCTTTCACGGTCTCTTTCCCGTTCACGCTCAGGTTCACGCCTAGTCCCTTCACGTTCACGTTCCCTCTCACGATCCCTCTCACGGTACCTGTCATCATAATACCTGGAAACAAAAGAATCTTCTATATAAATTATTACTCTAAATAAATTACTACTCTCAGCAAATATGTACATAACCTACCTAGATTTAGAACTGATAACTGGAGCTGCTTCTGGTGGTTCTGGGGACTTAGCACGCGGGCGAACTGCCTGCCTGGTAGAACTGGAATAAACACTGGAACTGGATCAACAGTTCCTCAGTGAGACATTGTGATGAAAGTTTTGCAAGATCTATAATTATATGAACTAAACTAATTTGTCTCCTTACATAATACAAAAAGTTTCATTCCATGTTTTTCATCCTGTTATCCTTTCACCCAGCTTTTATGTTACAGTGTGAAAATCCATCCTTCCCAGGACTGCACTCAAGGATGCACAACAATAAATAATGAAAACTTTATGTTTATTGTTAGTATTTTCCTAAGACATCTTTTGTTCTAATCCTCCCTTTTTCATAACAATAAATTTATGATCACACAATTTATCATTAAGGAACAGTGTTGCTCCAGGAAATGTTCCATAATTCAGTAGATACATGTGGCAACAGAAATAAAGATTCCCCCCCCCCCCCCCTCAATACCGAAAAGGTAATTTCAGTTATTACTTCCAGAAATTATTACTTGATTCAATTGACATTAAATATGAATATTTGAGCAAGGAGTTGCAGTCATCTAGTCAAAGACCATTAAATTTCAATCAAAAAATAATAAAAATCTACTCAAAATTCTGCTGACCTGCTGCTTTGAATCAATCAAAAAATAGATGTGCAGTATCTATGGAAGAAATGACCACGCATTCACAAAAAATCTTGAACAAGAAAAACAATCATTTTAATAAGGCAGTTCCGACTCCTTTGCTATACACAATAGTTACGCCTGCTGCATGAACCACAGACTTTGGTGGTGTGCTGGCAGAGGAGAGTGGGAAAGTCCTTGCATGCCTGTTATGATACAGATACTGATAACCCTACAGTAAGTGTAACCACAATGGAGGGGTATCTGTGGAGAAGGGGAGACAAACTTGTTATTCCTGAAGAGAGTTGACAGCCTGTTCAGCAGTAGTTGGGGTTTACAATCTGAATGATTGACTTAGCCTTTTAACACCAGCCAACATGGCCTTGCTATGTTGGTACTGTGTGTGAAGCAAGAGGTAACTACAAGCATTATATATCCTGGGGGGACATGCAGCTCTAGTGTACAGCTTAATGATGATGGCATCAACCTGTATGAAATATTCTGGAAGTAGAATTGAGCTCCAATCAGATCTCCAAATGGGGGCTACTCAGCTGGGCATCATAATCAGGAGAAATAAACTTGGCAATTTCTGTGTCTGCCCGCATCTCGTGGTCGTGGGGTTGTGTTCTCGCTTCCCACGCCCGGGTTCCCGGGTTCGATTCCCGGCGGGGTCAGGCTTTTTCTCTGCCTCGTGATGGCTGGGTGTTGTATGATGTCCTTAGGTTGGTTAGGTTTAAGTAGTTCTAAGTTCTAGGGGACTGATGACTATAGATGTTAAGTCCCATAGTGCTCAGAGCCAATTTCTGTGTCTAAATGCAAAATATTAGAGACCATAATCAGTTAGGTAGGTTAGAGAATTTAGAAAGTGAAATGGATAAGTTGAATTTAGATATAGTGGGAATTAGAGAACTATGTAGGCTTAGCAACGAATAAGACAATAGCAATGTGGGTAAGCTATTATGGACAGATAGTGAATCCATTTAGTATACAAGATAAATACAAAGTCAACGACCCCCACATAAGTGTAAGTCTATATGCCTACTAGCTCTGCAAATGAAGAGATTGAAAGGGAGTATGCTGAGAGAAATATTTTTCAGATAGATAAGCAAGACAAAACTTTTATTGTGATGCATGTCTGGAATTCGATAGTAGGAAACAGAAGGCAGGAAAAAACAGTAGGAAAACATGAACTGGGGGGAAAGGACAGCAAGAGAGAGATGCCTGTAGAATTTTGCACAAAGTATAATACAATCATCACTAACACGTGGTTTAAGGACCATATGAAAACACTGTGTATACGGAAGAGACTTGGGGCACCGGACGGTTTTGAAATATATTTTATAATGGCAGAAAACACAAACCAGACTTTGAACTGTAAGACATTTCCATGAAACTGAAGAAACTGCAAAAAAGTAAGAGCTCAAGCACATGACATTTGGATACGCTGAAAGAACTAGAGACTGTTTAGAGTTTCAAAGGGAGTATCATGCAACAACTGACTCAAACAAGGGTAAAGGACACAACAGAAGACAAATGGGTGGGCTTTAGAGATGAAACAGTAAAGGCATCAGAGAATCAAACAGGCAAACGACAACACCCATGAGAAACTCTTGGATAACTCATGAGCTGCTAAATCTAAATGACGAAAGGACAAAACATAAAAAGGAGAAAATTAAGTACACAAAAGGAAATACAGGGAATACTCAGAAATGGGTGAAGGACAAATGCAAGGTTGTAAAAGCACACAGGTAATGGAAATGTGGGTGCCACCTATAACAAAATTAAAGACCCATATGGAAAAAGAGAAGAAGCTGTACGAACATCAAGAGCCCAGAGGACAAGCTTATACTACCCAAAGAAGGCAAAAGCCGAAGGAAATATAAAAGGGTTACATAAGGGAAACCAACATGAAGACTACATTACAGAGAGGTCAGAGAAAGTAAATGAAGCTGATATAGGAGATGATATACTGCAATAAGTATTTGATCTTGCTCCAAAAGACATAAGTCCAAACAAGACCTCTAAAGTAGACAACATTCCCTCAGAATCCCTTGGAGGGTCAGTTATGGCTAAAAACCATTCCACTTTGTATATCATACACATACCATCAGACTTCAAAAATAATGTAACAATTCCTATCGCCAAGAGAGCAGGTTCCGACAGGTGTGAATATTACTGAAATATCAGTTTAAAACTCACGCTGGCAAAAAGTGGACACACGTTATTTCCACAAGAATGGAAAGACTAACAGAAGCTTAATTGAAAAATAACACTTCAGGTTCCTGAGAAATGTAGAAACACATGAGACCACAGTAACCCTGCGACTCATCTCAGAAGAAAATTGAAGAAATTCGTCAAATTAAAGGAGGTTTTTGACAATGTTGACTGGAAAACCTATTTTGAAATTATGAGGCAGTGATTTGGAGATGGAATTAAAGTTGAAGGAGCAGAAAGAAAAACTTCAAGACTTGCGATGACATTGCAATTCTGTCAGACAACCAAAAGCCTGGAAGAGCAGTGGAATGGAACAGATCATGTATTGAAAAAAGAAAGAAAGATGAACACCAACAAAAGAAAATAAAGGATAATGGAGTGTACTCAAATCACAAATCAAACAATGTTGATAAAATTAGATTAGGAAATATGACTAAGTAGTAGGTGATGTTTGCTCTTGGGTGACAAAATAACAGGTGGGGACCAAACTACTGAGGAATAAAATGCAGACTGATAACAACAAGAAAAACATTTCTGAAAAAGAAGAATTCATTAACATCGAAGTCTGTTCTGAAGGTATCAGTATGGAACATAGCCTTGCACAAAAGTGAAATGTGGACAGTAGGTAGTTTATTGAGAAGAGAACAGAAGCTTTGGAAATGTTATGCTGTAGCAGAATGTTGAAAATTAGATGTGTAACTTTAACAACTAAAGAGGAGATAGTAAATTAAATTGGGTAGAAAAATTAATAGCATAACTTGAGTAAATGAAGGAATCAGTTGATAGGGTACACCCCAATCCATCAGGAAATAATTTTGTAATGGAAGTAAATGTGGGTGATAAAAATTTTAACAGGACACAATGTCTCGAATAGCTCTTATACGTGAAAGGCAAAGGACCTGAGTTCAGGCAAAGGACCTGAGTTCGAGTCTCAGTGCAGGATATAGCTTGAATCTGCGAGAAAGTTTCAATGTCTTAAATATTTTGCTTGATTGGAATACTCTCTTTCAAATTATGAAGGTGGCAGGGGTCAAATACAGGGAGCAAAAGGATATTTACAATTTGTACAGAAACCAGATGGCAGTTACACAAGTCGAGGGGCATGAAATCTAAGCAGTGGTTGGGAAGGGAGTGAGACAGGGTTGTAGCCTATCCCTGATGTTATTCAATCTGTATATTGAGCAAGCAGTAAAGGAAACAAAAGAAAAATTTGGAGTAGGAATTAAAATCCATGGAGAAGATATAAAAACTTTGGGGTTCGCCAATGACATTGTAATTCTGTCAGAGACAGCAAAGGACCTGGAAGAGCAGCTGAACTGAATGGACAGTGTCTTGAAAGGAGGATATAAGATGGACATCAACAAAAGCAAAACGAAAATAATGGAATGTAGTCAAATTAAATCAGGTGATGCTGAGGAAATTAGATTAGGAAATGACACATTTAAAGTAGCAAATGGAGTTTGCTGTTTGGGGAGCAAAATAACCGACAATGATCGAAGTAGAGAGGATATAAAATGTAGACTGGCGTGGTAAGGAAAGCGTTTCTGAAGAAGAGAAATTTGTTAACATCGAGTATTGATTTAAGTGTTAGGAAGTCTTTTCTGAAAGTATTTGTATGGAGTGTAGCCAAGTATGGAAGTGAAACATAGATGATAAACAGTTGAGACAAGAAGAGAATAGAAGCTTTTGAAATCTGGTGCTACAGAAGAATGCTCAAGATTAGATGGGTAAATCACTAACTAATGAGGAGGTACTGAATAGAATTGGGGAAAGATGAATTTGTGGCACAACTTGACTAGAAGAACGGATCAATTGGTAGGACATGTTCGGAGGCATCAAGGGATTACCAATTTAGTACTGGAGAGAAGAGAGGAGGGTAAACATCATAGTGGGAGACCAAGAGATGAATACACTAAGCAGATTCAAAAGGATGTAGGCTGTAGTAGTTATGCAGAGATGATGAGGCTTTCAGATGATAGACAAGTGTGGAGAGCTGCATCAAATCAATCTACAGACTAATAACAAGTTACACAAAAATTCTTTCAGACTCCCAAGCAACAATGATTTATGACAAAAACAAAATGTTGGGATTAGAAAATGACTTCCAGTAGAACAGATGTAATCCTTGGTAATGGACTGACAGTCTTCAAATTTCTAGAAAAAATAGCACTTGGTGGGGACAATACAACTCATACGTCTAAATTAGACACCTCCAGCTGTTTAAGATTCAATTTTTGGAATCCTTGATGATCACCACTGTTGTGTTGTTGTGGTGTTCAGTCCTGAGACTAGTTTGCTGCAACTCTCCATGCTACTCTATCCTGTGCAAGCTTCATCATCTCCTAGTACATACTGCAACCTACATCCTTCTAAATCTGCTTGGGGTATAAACCTATCCATTTCCCTTTCTAAATTTTCTAACGTACTTGCCCGATTAAGCGATCTGACACCTAGACAGAATTTGGCTACATCTGTTAGACTGCACTGTTACCAATAACATTGGTCTGACAAAAGTGAAGAGAACGAAGTGTGTTAGCAAAAACAGGCAGCGTACAAACTCTTTGCTAAAAATGGACGCTTTGTCATAATTGCACTAAGAAGGTAGGGTAGTACCTGCCAGTTTTGTACAACTGAAATGCTTCTCTAGGGTTTTCTAAGGAACTGATGACAAGCAACCAAATATAGACAGAAATGGGTCTTTCACTGATGTGATGCAACATCAATATTCAAAGATCCTTTATCTAGGTGGACACTATCAACATTGTTTCCCGAAGTGACTGGTAGCATAATCAAACATACACATTACTTTCTCATAAATTGGTAGCTGGCTTAAAGTGTCATTGTGATTCAGTTGCTTCTGTTCTAGGTGCTATGAGTCACTGGACAGTGGGTATGTGGGAGGTGGCAAGGTACAAGAAGTCTGTTTCTGTGCAAGGTCTGTGAAGGTCACATTTAGAGAGGCACTGCTCATCACTATAGATGCGATGGTGGCTAGGGTGAATAGAAGGGACTTACAAGTGTGGAATGGCAGTTGTGAATGAGTGGCAGCATGAAGTGGAGATTTTTTGGTGATTGGTAGATTTGATGTGGATGGAGGCACTGATGTGGCAGTCTTTGAGGTGCAGGTCAACATTGAGGAAGGTAGCTTGTTGGGTTCTGAAGAAACATAGATAAGATGTCCTCAGCCTTGTTCCAGTTCACAAAGATTCAATGAATCTGAAACAGGTGAGGGGTTAAGACTCTGG
Source organism: Schistocerca gregaria (assembly GCF_023897955.1). NCBI lineage: Eukaryota > Metazoa > Arthropoda > Insecta > Orthoptera > Acrididae > Schistocerca > Schistocerca gregaria. The sequence continues at coordinate 117,539,404 of NC_064926.1, forward strand.
GTGTTTAGGAAGGATCCCTCTTGATGGCCAATGAATAGGTTGGCACAGGATGGTGCCACAGGCGCCGATAGCTGTACCACAGATTTGTTTGTAGGTGACGCCTTCAAAGGTGAAGTAATCGTGGTCAGGTCAGTGTGAGCAAGGAGGAGGTAATAGGTATGAAAGCAGTTGAGAATTGTGTTAAACAGCAGCAACGCCATGGGCGTTGCAGATATTAGTGCAGAGGGAGTTGGCATAGACAGTAGCGAGCAGGGCACCAGTGGTAAAGGAACTGAAACTGTGGAGAGGCAGCAAAGGAAATGGTGGGCCATTTAATTTTTTTCATAACAACACAATCCCTAACGCCTCAGCTTGTTCTGATTCACTGGGTTCTCCTCAACCATGCAAGCCACCTTCCTCGATGTTGACCTGCATCTCAGAGACTGGTACACCAGTACCTCCATCCACATCAAAACCTTCCAATCACCAACAAAACCTTCACTCCATGCTGCCACTCATTCACAACTACCAATCCACACAAGTACGTCACTTCTATACAGTGTAGTCACCCAGGCTCACCATATCTACAGTGATGGAAAGTCCCTCTTTAAATATTCCAAGTGTCTCACAGAGGACTTCAGACAACCTTGTCCAAAAAAGAATTTTTTGTGCCTTCTCTCTCCAGTCACATACCACCTCCCAGATACTCACTGTCTAGCCACAAATGAGCACACTTCTCGTAACTCAATGCACTTGGGCTGAAGCAACTGAATCATATTCTGAACCAAGGTTTGTACTTCCTCTCCTCGTGCCCTCAAATGAGGAATATCCTCCTCACTATCCTCCCACAGTGATATTCTGCCACCCACTGAACTCGTGCAACACCCTTGTCGTCTCTACTACACCTCTGCTCCCAGGCCTTTGCCTTAGTCTCATATCCCTGTAATAGACCTCCCACCACACACTACTCCAGTCAAGTTGTCCTTACTTCCTGATTGTGTACAGAGCCAATCCCTACACATGAGAAATTTACTGTGGATATTTTGGTGTCATAGAATGTCATAGTGATCATATACTTTTCACTTTTCCAAGAAAGTTTTGCTGAAATACATTGTTATAGGAACAAATTTTAAACAGTGATACATTGATGTTAATAAGGCCTTTACTAGGGACACTCAACGAGGTGTCTGAATGTCTGTGTACAATGCAGCATATTCTTCCTTGAGACCGAAAACCAAAGCAGGTGCAACGATTTTTGAGACTGAGCTCTGTAGCTAAGACAAAAAGGTGTTCCACTGGATTCAGGCCAATCAATTTCAGGAATGTTGCTGTCCACAAATCGTCGCTTCACAGCTGTTGCTTTATGGCAGTCCACTGCCATGCTGCTAAAAACAATTTTTGGCTCCAAGATCTTCTTCTTCTGTACATAGCACGCAATACTGCAAAATGTGTGCATATCCTTACACAATGTGTGCTTTCTTTAATGCAGTAAGGGAACCGCAACCAAACAATAAAGAACATTCCCATGCCATAACACCACATCCTCCACACTTCACTGTTGGCACTACACATGATGGCAGATAACATTTTTCAGACACTTGCTGAACCCAGAGCCTTCCATTGCATTTCCACAGGGTACAGTGTGATTCATCACTACAAATCAATCATTTTCAGTCATCCACTGTACAGTTGGGTCACTCTTTACACCATGTGAAGCATTACTTAGTACTGACTACAGAAAAGTGGGCGTATGTGTAGCTGCTCGTCAATCATACCCAGTTCTTTGCAACTTCCTACACACAGTCTTTGTGCGAGCTGGACTGCTGGTAAATCTTTGGAACTCACCAGTGATACCTTCCACTGATTTCAATGTATTCTCTATAACCACTCTATGCTATGCTCAGCAGTCTGTATGTCCTACATAAGGTCTGCCTGGTCTCTGTTTAGCTGTGATTGTTCCTAGATGTTTCTATTTCATAATCACATTGCCGTGTTGGGCTACTTCAGAAGGTTTGAAATGTCCCTGATGGATCTGTTACTCTGGTGATGTCAAATGGTTAGTCCATGTACAAAGTCACTGAGTTCTCATGATTGAAATATTCTGCTGTTACTGTTTTTCTACTGATAAGAAAATACTCTCCCCTCCTTTTACACTGGCTGGTTAATCTCTCATGACATCTAGTACTCAATTACATATTACACTGGAGTGTCTGGAAATGTCTGATCTGATAATGTACAGTAATGGAGGAAATCCAATCTACGCCCTCCAAAAACTCATTAATACTACAATTTGGTAACGGCAGTCGCACACAAATAATGGATGACAGGACATTAGAAATCTATAGTAAAACTATTCCAATACACACATAATGTATGTTGACTTAGGTTCATGCATTAACCGATTATACTTCCTGAGTATGAGTCACACAGCATTCGGGACAGTATGTCAGCCACATATGTGTACTTGTGTAACACTTACAGGATGACGGAACATACTGAAATTTCATTCACTCTTCCCGAAGATAAACAAAATGATTTATTTTCATTACAACATAGGTGGTAACTCACAATTAAAGTTTATTGTTCGCAGACTAACTGTGACCTTCAAGAACAATAAAACCACAAATTGAGAAGACCATGTGGCACCAGTATCCTCAGCATTCAAAATAAACACTTACAACTGTCACTGCACAAATGCCAACTGGCATGGCGCTGCAGAACAGCTTACTCCTCAACAAAACCAGAATGCAATCTGAGGTGGTTGATGTGCAGGCCTCTCCTGTGTGTCAGTTTTTCAGCTTTATACAGTGGACGGATCTCAACACTCTAAGCACTACACGAAGAACAAAAATCAATTTGGGAGGAAGAGTGGGGGTTTATAAATCCATGCCCTATGATATGCCCATCAATACACAAGTGACAAATCTGTTTCTATTTGTGTGCTTAGTGACCACTTAACAATATGTTCAGTGGTTACAGTAACACCTTTCATTATATGTGTTGAGAAATTATATTTCAAGAATGGGGACAAAATTTTAGTCACAGACATTTCAATCACCCCCTGTAAACACAAAAATAAACATCACAACAAGCAGGAGCTAAACCTCACTCTGTGTCATATTCTACACACATCTAAAAACATCAACTGAAACTGAAAAGAGAATTAAATAGAAAATATGGTTTAGTCAGAATGTTTTCCTTTTAGAATTCACTGTCTGACATACAAATGCATTCTTACATATTCCATAGCAACAACACAGTGACTGCTATTAGACTAATCTCAGTTCCCTCCAGTGCTCAATGTTATAACTTTCCTGTTTTTGCCTGTTTATTTAGTTACAATAAAACTTTTTATGTGTATCATAAAATTTTATGTAGGATTTGCTACTGATAATGTTAAAAAAGAATAGTTTTACTATCAGTACTGTGCTGTGTAATGTACTATTATACTACGTACGTCGAGAGAAGAGCTCTGACAGCTGGCAGCGCAGTTGCCAGTATCCAACATGGACATGAAGAAAGCCAGCAGCAGTTGTCGAGCCTTATGGCAACAGTGGGGCGTTGCCACAGTAACGTAAACAAAAGCTCACAATCTGACCGACCGTCATGGATGCGCAAAGCATGTGCACCAAGGCCACGTCAACTGTTGGAGCACTTCTTTCACGATACGCACTGTAGTGACTTGTCATAACCCATACCTCTATAGAAAAGACTGATTATTACCAACAATAGTCACCAGAACAACCAGCCAACTAGCATACACATGAACTCAGAAGCAACGACGACAGTGACAAAAAGCGACAGTATGATGGAAAGCTGACTCGGAAAGCATTGTAAGCTGTTGGGAAGTTCACAAATTTATTTTATTTAGAATATTCAACAAATGAATTACATTAAAACACAAAAAACTCCCAGAAACTTAATGACGAGAAAAATTACAGTACCACATACTCTGTCTATGTGAGCAATTAGGCTCATTCCATGCCATGCCAAGCTTCTCACATGACCACCAGAGATTTTGATGCAATTTAGCAAGAACAATTGCACATTGTCACATGTTCCCGTTGAACATTAGTAAAGTTTCATGATCATGAATTCAATTCATCTGAAGATATAGCCATTTGTTTGAACCCACAGCACAGCTATCAACAGTTCACCCATGAGTTTTGGGCAACTTTGTGATAAAATCTCCAGTAACATTTTCTTGAGCGGGGGTCATCTTTGTAATAATTTTTATGCTCTCTTAATCTAAATAACATAAACCTATTTCCTGAGCAGTTTCCATATGGATAATTTGAAGCAAAGTCATCGTGGGGGGGGGGGGGGGGGGGGCATCCACATACCTGAAACTTTGCATGTAATAACTTACCAATACAAGGTCTAATAATATAAAATTTCATTCTCCTACTGCTTTCTAACAGTTTAAATTAAGGGTAAAAAGTATAACTTATGCTGAAAACACCACAAATAAATATCTTTTTTGGCCCACTTTTACAAAAGAAGTACGTGTCTTCGGTAATCTCTTTAAAAACATTTTCATTAGAAAGACGACATCTAAAAACTATATCTGGTTTTGCAATGCAAGCATATAACACACTAAGAAAATCTTTGAGATGCATTGAAAATGGGCCCATATTCTGCTGGTATTGAAATTAAACCTGGCATCTTTTATTATGTTCTGTAATTGTTTCGTACTCTCATGAGGGCTAAGAAGTGAGATAAAATCCATATAACTCAAAAAACTGGCGTGTATTTTGTCATGACTCATTGTGAAATATTTCAATCTGTTTTTCTGTTACAATTACAGAATCAGACTGGTTGTAAATGTCACCATTTAACTCTACATTATACAGGCAGTGGAGATACTGATAGCAAAATTGCTACATAACATCCACAGCACACATCATATAAAAAACCTTCCAGTTTTACATCACTGATGCATAGTGTAAATTTTGCTGAAGTTCACAGCAGTCTTCTTGACTTTTTTGGAAGAGATTCATGTTGTAGAGAATTATTGGTATGTCTTTTCATTTTGTAATGCTACTGATGTGCTAGTTTAATTTTGGTTTAAGGTACAGTGTACTTTGTGTTAGCACCAGTGTACCCATGAAAAACTGTATGAGTTGGTATGGTCAATGGTCTCTTAACCACTACTGGCTCCTATTGAAGTGATAAAGCCAGTATCACCATCACTATTGGGGGCCATGCATGGTAACTGTGCAACAGCAGCCACTGGTGAGTTTCTTTATGTGGGATCGCTGCTGATACATTTCTGTATGTGTCTGAGGCCAAGCTAGCGGAGGTCTCTTTTAGGATCCTAGGTCTATGTTTACTTCAAGTCACTTGAAGTTTTTACAGATTTCATTGATTTGCTGTAGAACGTCGTGAGTAAAGGTATACTTTTGCCAGATGATAAGACTGATCGATTGAAAAGAAATTTTGGTATGACAGAACCCAAAAATTACAAGGAAGACACCTCCTTACTTGCTGTTTTCCTGACCCAAGCTCATTTCTTATACTATCTCCCACAAACAGTACTAAACAACTGAAGAACATAACAAAAAGGTATCAAATTTATTTTAGTGCAAGTGGAATATGGGCCCATTTTCTACGTATTTTCCACCTCCACCTCCCCCCCCCCTCCCCTTAATGGACTTATATGCTTCTATGGCAAAACCGAACATATTTCTTTAGGTGGCCTAGAACTGTCTAATGAACATGCTTTAAAAGAGATTGCAGAAGACACATCTCTTGTAAACTGGGCCAAAAGTAGCAATTTTTGGAATTTTTAGAAAAATAGCGCTTTTTGCCTTCAATTCGTAAACTGTTGGAAAGCATCAGGAGAATGAAATATTCTGTTCTAAGACATTAATATAATAAGTTATTACTTGCAAAGTACAAAGATTCCAAGACTTACCAAGCGGGAAAACGCCGGCAGACAGGCACAAGAACAAAACACACAGAATTACTAGCTTTCGCAACCGATGGTTGCTTCTTCAGGAAGGAGAGGGAAGCAACCATCGGTTGCGAAAGCTAGTAATTCTGTGTGTTTTGTTCTTCTGCCTGTCTGCCGGCGTTTTCCCGCTTGGTAAGTCTTGGAATCTTTGTTTTTAATATATTTTTCCCATGTGGAAGTTTCTTTCTATTTTATTTACATCATCACATATATATATTGTTTAGCTTAAGAGAGCATGAAAAGTTGTACAAGATGACCAAGTTTTGTTTCTTTCAAGAACATATTACTGAAGATTTTATGTCTCAAAGTTGCCAGAAAGTTGATAGCTGCATTATGGAATCAAACAAATTACTATATCTTGTATTGAATTAATGGTCATGAAACTTTCCAAATGTTCACTGGGACCATGTGCAAATGTCCACACAAAATTTCGGCAAAATCTGTGATGGTCATTTGGGAACTTATTCCAAAATTAGACCACTTAGCATGGAAAGATCCATTAGCAAGTAAATTCAGATTTTCTGAGTATAAAAAGAATTAGCCATTCCTTTGGGAAAATATCAACTGACATAATTTGCACTTTTACTTGCAACAATGGACACATTTCGATTGATTTTCAAAGTAATTTTAATTTCAATGATCAAGATTTAATACTAGATGCAAAGGAATACTGACTACAGACAGGAAAAGGCACAGGAAATGACGTATCAAATGTGAGTAATCAAATGTTGTACAGTTATCAGCAGAAGGGAATAATTTGGGTTCTCCAGTTAAACTTCTTTCCACAGACCCATTTTATGTTTTAAAGCATCACTATATAGCCTGTATCAAAAGTCTCTGCAAACAGCGTAACTATTTAATCCTATCTCCTCCCCAAGACAAAGATAATATGAAGACATGAGAGAATATTAGTAACTTTAAGCTCTCTTTCATTCCTGCACTGGTGTTCCATTCTCATAATACCTTAACAGAACTGCAATTACATTGTCAATAGTCATTTCTTCGTAACACATCCTTCTTATTCACAGTAATAATCATTTTTTATGACTTAACAGTAAAACAAATGGGATACAAAGTACAATACCTGTCCTCACGGCTACGCTCACGGTAATCTCGCTCACGTTCTCTGTCTCTGCTTCGGGACCGGTCGCGTGGGTACGCATCAGCATAGTATCTGTCACGCTCACGTTCCCTTTCCCTGTCTCGACTCCTTTCTCTATATTCACGGTCACGGCTTCGAGACCTCTCTCGTCGGCGCCTGTGAGATCTTTCTCTGTCCCTTGATCGAGATCGCTCTGCAACAATTCAAAGTAGCTAGAGTCCTAACACATAAAAAAATAAATAAAATTACAAACTTTACTGAAGTTATTCACAAAACAGATGACTTACGAACACAGATATTTTTAAAAGGGTTCCTGACTGATAACTGCATGACCTTTGCAGTATGGACACTTCGTGAAAAAGTGTCTCCACACCCTCCCCGCCATCCGGTAACACTGCAGCCTCACTGTTCGTAACCAGACCAAACCAGTATTTCCTTCCACCACCATCCTAACCTCAAGACATCCTTGTCAAACTGCATTAACGTTTTTAAATAGTTCCTACTCCTACAACTGTTCCAGCTTTAAAAATTGCCTCATACACCCAAGTACCCCCATTTATTCCCGCCTTGCAATTGGTACATCCTATAATGTTAAAGACATGGTAACACACAAAACTACTTGTTCTCTTGACAACCAATGTTCACTACAGAGCTTATATATAGATATTACAGTCACCAAAGTGGTCAAACACACAAAAAACCTTCGGGCATTCACTACCCAGTTCCTGAATATGTCCCGCACCACGATTTAGAGACCCGAGCGCCTGCTGTATTACAATGACCATTTGAATGCTCCCACTCATCACTAGTTTTCCTGAACTCCGCAGACTGACAATTTATGTTCTCATCCTGCCACCCCTCTGAAAAAACAACTTAAAACTCCTCTAAAAAATTAAAACAATGAATGGAAAGTCCAGTATAAAAACAAATTCAAAAACCAATATTATGAAAAGGACAGATTGCTACACGCCACAGAGAGACGGCTGTGAATCACAGACAAGCAGAATGGAAGGACTATTAAACACTTAAGCTTTCAGATAAAAAGTCGTTCTTTGACACTCACGAACGAACGGCGCCAATAGCTGCGTGCGAGCACGCGCGCCGTCTTGCGCGTGCCAGTGTGTGTGTGTGTGTGTGTGTGTGTGTGTGTGTGTGTGTGTGTGTGTGGTGTTCTATTTCTGGACAATGACTTTTTATCTGAAAGCTTAAATGTGTAGCAGTCTTTCCAGTGAGTCCATTTGCAACTCAATGCTGCCTCCTTGTCATCAGTAGCTCTAGCAGTTTCATAATATAGTTCCTGAAACAAAAATATATATTACAACATCTTTTTAAATGGCGCAGGCACCTTTACTGTGAGGTGACTGAACCAATAACACTTAGAACTACTTAAACCTAACTAACCTAAGGACATCACACACATCCATGCCCAAGGCAGGATTCGAACCTGCAACTGTACCAGTCGCGCGGTTCCGGACAGAAGCACCTACAACCTCTCAGCCACCGCAGCCTGCTTTGTTGATTGTAGAAGGGGCATGCTTTAGCAATGGGAGTAAAAATGGGAAAATAAATGAGATAGTTTGGAACACAAAAGCAAATGAAAAGATGCATCTCAAAATTATGAACAACCACTGCCACAGTTCTGTAGCTTCGACACTGTGGCCTCTCGAAAATATAACATCACTCGCTTCAAACAAGAGACAGCCTATCTATCCCAAATACTAGGTTAAAAAGAGAGAGAGAGAGAGAGAGAGAGAGGGAGAGAGAGAAAGAGAGAGAGAGAAACGCTATATAAATCTGAATTTTTAGTTGACGGAAGAGAGAAACACGCTCCACCTTCATGAACACACCTGCACTTAAATTGCACTCCCAACCAAAAATTCCTAAAGAAAGCAACACTGTTACACCAACATTATATATTAAAAACAAAGATTCCAAGACTTACCAAACGGGAAAGCGCCGGTAGACAGGCACAATAAATAAAACACACGAACACACACACAGAATTTCTATCTTTCGCAACTGACTGTTTCTTCTTCAGGAAAGAGGGAAGGAGAGGGAAAGACGAAAGGATGTGGGTTTTAAGGGAGAGGGTAAGGAGTGATTCCAATCCCGGTAGCGGAAAGACTTACTTTAGGGGGAAAAAAAGGACGGGTATGCACTCGCACGCGCACACAAACCCATCCACACATATACAGACACAAGCAGACATATTTAAAAGCAAAGAGATGTCAGTTGAGGCTGAAGTGCACAGGCAAAGATGTTGTTGAATGACAGGTGAGGTATGAGTGGCGGCAACTTGAAATTAGTGGAGATTGAGGCCTGGTGGATAATGTGAAGAGAGGATATATTGAAGGGCAAGTTCCCATCTCCGGAGTTCGGATAGGTTGGTGTTAGTGGGAAGTATCCAGATAACCCGGATGGTGTAACACTGTGCCAAGATGTGCTGGCCGTGCACCAAGGCATGTTTAGCCACAGGATGATCCTCATTATCAACAAACACTGTCTGCCTGTGTCCATTCATGCAAATGCACAGTTTGTTGCTGGTCATTCCCACATAGAAAGCTTCACAGTGTAGGCAGTGTGGTAAATCACATGGGTGCTTTCATACGTGGCTCTGTCTTTGATCGTTTACACCTTCCGGGTTACAGGACTAGAGTAGGTGCTGGTGGGAGGATGCATGGGACAGGTTTTTTACACCAGGGGCGGTTACAAGGGTAAGAGCCAGAGGGTAGGGAAGGTGGTTTGGGGGGATGAACTAAGAGGTTACAAAGATTAGGTGGACGGCGGAAAGACACTCTTGGTGGAGTGGGGAGGATTTCATGGAGGATGGATCTCATTTCAGGGCAGGATTTGAGGAAGTCGTATCCCTGCTAGAGAGCCACATTCAGAGTCTGATCCAGTCCCGGAAAGTATCCTGTCACAAGTGGGGCACTTTTGTGGTTTTTCTGTGGGAGGTTCTGGGTATGAGGGGGTGAGGAAGTGGCTCTGGTTATTTGCTTCTGTATCAGGTCGGGAGGGTAGTTGCGGGATGCGAAAGCTGTTTTCAGGTTGTAGGTGTTATGGTTCAGGGATTCCGGACTGGAGCAGATTCGTTTGCCACGAAGATCTAGGCTGTAGGGAAGGGACCCTTTGATGTGGAATGGGTGGCAGCTGTCATAATGGAGGTACTGTTGCTTGTTGGTAGGTTTGATGTGGACGGACATCTCAAGCTGGCCATTGGACAGATGGCGGTCAACGTCAAGGAAAGTGGCATGGGATTTGGAGTAGGACCAGGTGAATCTGATGGAACCAAAGGAGTTGAGGTTGGAGAGGAAATTCTGGAGTTCTTCTTCACTGTGAGTCGAAATCAACCTCAACCTCATCTCATTGCACACAAACCCAGTCTCTCCCATCAACTCAATCTCCCACTTCCAGCTCCACTCCCTCCAAAACCTCAAAATTCCAATCCACACAATCTAGAACCACAACACCCTAATTCAGTAGTTAACCTTTCCTCCAAACCTCTCTCCCAATCCAAAACCTCTGTCCTATCCGGCCTCACTCCCAGATTCAACCAAACAGCCCTCATCAAAAATTTACTATCCTACACTCGTACTCTCTGCTGGAAATATCACTTTGCCATGAAGAAAAATGATCCTAATGTTACTCCTAATTATCCAACTCCCCAAGACACTATCCAAATTGAACACTGCCCGGAATAGTGCCGCCCTCCGTCACAGCGGGACCCACCTCCTCTTCCTCAAAATAACCCTCTCCAAACCTTCCAGGAATTTCTGACTTTCAGCCTTGCCTCTCAGTCCTTCTTAAAAAACCTTAATCCTACTCCCAACATCACCACTGCTGAAGCCCAGGCTATCCGTGATCTGAAGGGTGACCGATCCATCGTCATTCTTCCGGCGGACAAGGGTTCCATGACCGCGGTACTTGATTGTCGGGAGTATGTGGCTGAGGGACTGCGTCAGCTTTCAGACAACTCTACATACAAAGTTTGCCAAGGTAATCCCATTCTTGATGTCCAGGCGGAGCTTCAAGGAATCCTCAGAACCTTAGGGCCCCTACAAAACCTTTCACCTGACTCCATCAAGCTCCTGACCCCACCGACACCTCGCACTCCTACCTTCTACCTACTTCCTAAAATTCACAAACCCAAACATCCCGCCCTCCCCATTGTAGCTGGTTACCAAGCCCCCACAGAACTTATCTCTGCCTACGTAGATCAACAACTTCAACCCATTACATGCAGTCTCCCATCCTTCACCAACCACTTTCTCGAACGCCTGGAATCCTTACCCAATCTGTTACCCCCGGAAACCATCCTTGTAACCATTGATGCCACTTCCTTATACACAAATATTCCCCATGTTTAGGGCATAGCTGCGATGGAGCACTCCTTTCACGCCGATCACCTGCCACCCTACCTAAAACCTCTTTCCTCATTGCCTTAGCCAGCTTCATCCTGACCCACCACTTCTTCACTTTTGAAGGCCGGACATACCAACAATTAAAGGGAACAGCCATGGGTACCTGGATGGCCCCCTCGTACACCAACCTATTCGTGGGTCGCTTAGAGAAAGCCTTCTTGCTTACCCAGGCCTGCAAACCCAAAGTTTGGTACAGATTTATTGATGACATCTTCATATTCTGGACTCGCAGTGAAGAAGAACTCCAGAATTTCCTCTCCAACCTCAACTCCTTTGGTTCCATCAGATTCACCTGCACCTACTACAAATCCCATGCCACTCTCCTTGACGTTGACCACCATCTGTCCAATGGCCAGCTTCACACGTCCGCCCAAATCAAACCCACCAACAAGCAACAGTACCTCCATTATGACAGCTGCCATCCATTCCACATCAAACGGTCCCTTCCCTACAGCCTAGGTCTTCGTGGCAAACGAATCAGCTCCAGCCCGGAATTCCTGAGCCATTACATCAACAACCTGAAAACAGCTTTCGCATCCTGCAACTACCCTCCTGGCCTGATACAGAAGCAAATAACCAGAGCCACTTCCTCATCCCCTCAAACCCAGAACTTCCCACAGAAGAACCACAAAAGTGCCCCACTTGTGACAGGATACTTTCCGGGACTGGATCAGACTCTGAATGTGGCTCTCCAGCAGGGATACGACTTCCTAAAATCCTGCCCTGAAATGAGATTCATCCTCCATGAAATCCTCCCCACTCCACCAAGAGTGTCTTTCCGCCGTCCACCTAGCCTTCGTAACCTCTTAGTTCATCCCCCCAAACCACCTTCTCTACCCTCTGGCTCCTACCCTTGTAACCACCCCTGGTGTGAAAAAACCTGTCCCATGCACCCTTCCACCACCACCAACTCCAGCCTGTAACCCGGAAGAAGCACCCACGTGAATTACCAACTGACCTGCCTACACTGTGAAGCTTTTTATGTGGGAATGACCAGCAACAAACTGTGCATTCGCAAGAATGGGCACAGGCAGACAGTGCTTGTGTCTGTATATGTGTGGATAGATATGTGTGTGTTTAGGTTATGTAAGGTTAGTCCTTGTTAGCAAGTAATCATTGAAAAATATTTTTGGAATTTTGCACGATGGTCTATAGCCTCAAGAATAGTACCAATACACAGATTGGCACTGAAGCATAATGGTTAAAGTGGAATCCCCACATGCACTGCTGCTGTTGCTCACCGTGTGGCTTCAGCTACCAGAGGATGCAGTCGTCTGTGTGAGTCATCTATTTTCCACAAAGGCCTTGTTGGCCAAAAGCTTATTTGTGACTGTCTTTTTATTGTGCCTATCTGTGACTCCAGCATCTATGCTATATGGTGGGTAGAAACTTTCCTCTTCATAATACTGTTACAACATTTCACTCTGGATTTTTCATGTTTGATTCTGCACTTTCAGATAGTTATGGGTTTGAACCTCACCAGACACTCCAAAATATTTTGCATCGAAATAACTTATTGTTACTTTTATACAATTAATTGGTTTAAATAATTTTTGTTTGTTTGTGCATCTTGCTCACGACCTTTTGATCATTGTACTGACTTTTTTATTTACTCTCATTTTTTCTTCCTTTCATTATTTTTTATTTGGTACCATTGTTAATTTGATTATTGTTATTATTATTATTACTCTTATTAAGTTTTACTTAAATTTTTCCGTTTTATTATATTTTTGTCCATGCTACTGTATTCATAATTTCTATCTCTTTTTTTTTATGTTGTTTTACTTATATTCCGTTCTTTCATGTAAATGACCTGGGTTATTTTTGTCAATAGAGCAACAAGAATTTGTTTTAAATGTTTGTATGATAATTAGCATCCAAAAAATTTACATCTTTTATGAAAAATACATTGTTGGTATCACTGCACTGTCAATATAAATAGACTATTTTTGTCTTGATTTGAACAGATAGATTTTCAAATTTTGTAATAGTGCAACAGATAAATAAAAATAATTAAATTCATTAAAAACAAAGATTCCATGAGACTTACTAAGCAGGAAAGTGCTGGTAGATAGGCACAATAAAAAAACACACAAACACACACACAAAATTTCGAGCTTTCGCAACCCATGGTTGCTTCGTCAGGAAAGAGGGAAGGAGAGGGAAAGATGAAAGGATGTGGGTTTTAAGGGAGAGGGTAAGGAGTCATTCCAATCCTGGGAGCAGAAAGACTTACCTTAGGGGGGAAAAAGAACAGGTATGCGCGCACACACGCGCGCGCGCGCGCGCCCACACACACGCGCGCGCGCGCGCGCCCACACACACGCGCGCGCGCGCGCGCCCACACACACGCGCGCGCGCGCGCGCCCACACACACGCGCGCGCGCGCGCGCCCACACACACGCGCGCGCGCGCGCGCCCACACACACGCGCGCGCGCGCGCGCCCACACACACACACGCGCGCGCGCGCACACACACACACACACACACACGCGCGCGCGCGCGCGCACACACACACACGCGCGCGCGCGCGCACACACACACACAAGCGCGCGCGCGCGCGCGCACACACACACAAGCGCGCGCGCGCGCACACACACACACACGCGCGCGCACACACACACACACATTTAAAATTCAAATGTACATGATTCCAAATGCAAAAAGAAGGAAAGAAAAAAATCAAAAGAAAGTTCAATATACCTGCTAAGATTGAGCCCACAACCTTATGAATGGAAATGAAGAACATAGCTGAAAGTTACACTACAACACTAGTCTGCATAATGCTCCAATTTTGAAACTCCGGAGCATTGCCGTGACATTACAACTCTTTTTTCGTCAATTACTCACAAAAAAAAAGAGCCAATGAGGGTGATGGCTGCAGAGTGTGATACCTGTGACCCTGACCTACACCACCATATAGATGGTTTCAAAAAATCCTTACCACACCTAGGGACCTCCCCTTGTTAGTAACAGAAGCAGCTTCTTAAGGGTGAAATATTCTTTCCACGTGTAATAGTACGCACATTGCCAAATTACATCCTCTTGAAAATTATGCCTAATCAATATTTCAGTAGCATGCACTCTGGTTTTTCCTGGAGCAGCAGTTGGTTCCTGGAGATCTCCTGCATAGTTCTCCATCGTTTCCTACTTCAGAGCTCCAGACGACTTTTGACAACATTTTAAGACACGGATCATTATTCTTTGCCTACCCGAAATGGCATCATACATCATATATGAGTTTACAATAGTGACTAAGCTGGAGCCCCTGCCTACTTTCCTGCACCTTGAAGAAGAGACCATATCACATACATTGTAATTACAGACATTCACAATGAACAATTATAAGGAGCCGAGTCTGTATCCACAAACCACAACTAACAATGAGCAAATGATAAACACTTTGCAACCATTGAGAAAGTATACCACTACAAGCCACATCAAGTTGTAGAAGTGGCTATGCAAGATCAGCACCATGGCAATGCTTATGAATTCCAGGGCTCAGAGTTGCACAAAAGTGTCCCCCTTCACACAATACACTCCACATGGGTGAGGTGTCAGGGGAATTCGTCCACTGATGACTAGTTTTTGATAGAACACACTGCATTTTCATAATGACATTATTATTATTATTATTATTATTATTATTATTCAAAAATTGGCATTATACATACTTTTGTGCACCAACTGCCAATAACAGTAATACGAACAATGGGAAATCCAGGATGGAATAAGAACAATATTATGAAAAGATAAGATTGCTAATCACCATATAGTGGAGATGGTGATGAGTCACAGAAAGGAACAACAAGAAGTCTGTCAAACAAGTAAGCCTTCGGCCAAAAAGGATTTCACTGGAATTAGATCACAGTGTGCCTGCCACAATTTTCTTCTTCTTATTGTCCATACTTTCTAATATATGACCTACTTCCAAACTGCGAAAAAGTACTAGAATAAATAAAAGTCTGTAAAATGCCACATTGTACAATGTACTTGCAGTGAGACAGACACATTTCCTTAGATACGTTGTCCATTGACCTCTAGTCTGCCAAGGAGCACCGCAGTCCTGGGTCCAGGGATAAGCTACAAAAATCCACTGTAATACCCCACACACAGACAGATAGGGCCTGCGGGCAGATCAGTGAGACTGGATCCGAAAGGCAGGGTTGCACATTAATGGGAAACAATGAGCTTCAGATTGGCAGACCTGATCCGTTACGAGATACCTGCAGAAATGGCCTGTGATTTTGGCCGGTCAATGAAATCAACTCGTGTGGCCAGCTATTCACATGTCACAGACACCATGATGATGAAATGAGATTGTGATGATCAGCCCAGGCAACAGATAACTTGCGCAAATACTCTGGGAGTAGATACTAATGAGGATAGGTAACAGCTCACCGTGAAGATGACTGCTGCGCCGCAGACAGGAAAAAATGAAAAGACAATCACACACACACACACTATTAAATTTTTGATCACAGTCTTTGTCAGAAAACGAGAGCATGCACACTTTCACATTCTCTCTCTCTCTCTCTCTCTCTCTCTCTCTCTCTCTCTCTCTCTCACACACACACACACACACACACACACACACACACACACACACACACAGCCACCATCTCCAGGCACTGCATCAACCATCTCTGAGAATCAGATCTTCACACCTCCATGCTCTCACTGGCAACTACTTGGCTAGCAGCAAGAAGTTGTGGCAGCACTGACTGCAAGCTGAGGGCAATGGTACAAAGGGGGAAAGCAGTAAGAATGAGTGAGTAGGGCAGCAGTGCACGAACTCAGCTGCACCCAGCCAGTGACAATGCATGACATCTCAGTAAACAAATCATTTCATCTACTGAGACAAAAATGAGATTTTTCCAGTGTTTTTTCTCTCTCCAAATTTCCCTGATAGTTCCCTGACACATTTGAAATTCCCTGATTTCCAGAACTTGTGGCAACCCTGATAGGCACAACCATCCATGTTGGGACTACGTAACTGACATATGCTCATTTCAGCTGAAGTCTGAGGTTAGCACTCAGCTTATTATTGAATAGATGTCTCACCATTAGCTATACACATTAGTGTCACAGTGCATTAGTTGTTTTTTTTTCTTTTCTTTTAAGGCCCACTGATGAGCAAATTCTAGTTTTATCAGGTGAATCCATAATCTCCTCTGTTTTTCATTGCTTTTCTCATTGTCCGTTTCTACATACTCCCCCATTTTTCTGTATTCGTTGAGTTTTTTTTTTTTTTTTTCATTTTATTGAAATTGTGTAAGTAATCCATATAGACTGTAGTTCCAATTGTTAAAGCTTTCTTTTAACTGGTACTTGTATTATTTTCCATGTTCAATACCTCTTGTATTTGTCTCATCAAGTATTGTTTTATTTTACTTGGTCGATTTATTTAATACAAACTGTTACATAATCGTAGTTCTGAGTATAATGTTAATGTTTTCCTATTTGCTCCTTTTGTATTTTGTATCGTTCAGCCTCTTTGCCTTTTAAAATGCAGTACCACCACACACTCAAAAATTGCGTTTACTGTAAGTTACCTCGTACTCCTCCGTTTTACTGTATTTATTCATTTCTGTTTGCCTTACGGACATTGCTTAAGTTCCTTATATATTCTGTAGTTTCACGAATAATTTTTAATTGGTTTGAGTATCTCTCTCTATGTTTTATACTTCCTGAAGTAGCCTTGTCAAGTAGTAATTGTATTTTACTGGTTTTGTTTATTAATATAAACTTATGTAGGCTTGTTGTTACTTTTTTATGTTAAAGTTTTTTCCTGTTTACCCCATTATCATTTATTTACTGTTCAACTTCTTACATGGCATTACCACCACATTGTCAAATGTGTTATTTACTGTACATTTCTGCTAAAACTTAAGACGTGTAACTTATCTTCCAATGTTGTTTACAAGCACTGTAACTTCTTTGGTGACAATACTCAGTAAAGTTCTGAAGATGGCCTTGTAAGCTGAAAACTGAAAAACAATAAAAGTAATACTGCAGAACAAAAGCAAACTAGCGCTTTTCATTTAATAACTTCTTTATCTTCCAGTGAAGAATACATACGTGTATTTGATAAAGAGCGACCAAACGAAATATATAAACCAGCAAATACACCATGTGATGATAAAAAGCTACAAGGGTATCAGCACTGGTCTACTGTTATTGATCTGCACTTAATATCTTGGCTGCAGGGGAAATAATTGCTAGAAAACATGAACTAGATTTGAGAAGCGTAATATTTACCTTAACGAAAATAGTCATTTTTGAAAATATAATTCAAGTGGATAGATAAAACATATACTCACCAAGCAGCAGTATGAGAACACACATATAAAGGTACTGCAATTTGCAAGCTTTCGGAGTCAGTGGCTTCTCCTCATGGCATAAGTGTTGAAGGGGAATGGAGAAAATAATCAGTAGGTCTTCCCAGAATCAGAGTTCTGTTTGACTTTTTCAAACACACTCAATGTCCTAGACATCACCAGCCCCTTCCCCTTCATCCCTTTTCCTTCCACTTCAACCCTTATGCCAGTAGGAGGTGCCACTGGCTCCAAAAGCTCACAAATTTCTATTTCTTTATATGTATGTTCTCCTGTTGCCACTTTGTGAGTAGACCTTTGACCTTTTTTTTATACAACTTTGCGCCCTGCAGTGTTACTGTGGTTAAACAGTTATTTATACAGAAATATTAATGATGAACCCACTGTCCAAACATTATGCGCCAGTGCCATCACAAAAGTTATCTCCTGAGATACTTGCCACCCAGTCAACTATGCAACATCAACAAGGAGGGAGGGGGGCATGCGCACTACCACATTTTGAGATAATGGTACAAGCTGACAGAATTGGGGTTACCCCATTTACAAGTGCCATATTTAAAATAATGGTAAATTACACAAAAATATTAATTAATGGATTAATCAATTCGTGAAGTACGTGTACATTCTATGGCAAGTGGTCTAGAGGTTCTCGTGTGACCATCACAGATTTTGGTGAAATTTTTTATGAATGTTCCTGGTCAACATTGGTAAAGATTCATTTGATACTTCCAGAGATGTGTGTGTGTGTGTGTGTGTGTGTGTGTGTGTGTGTGTGTGTGTGTGTGTGTGTGTGCGCGTGCGCGTGTACATCTGTCCTTTTTTTCCCCTAAGGGAAGTCTTTCCGCTCCCGGGATTGGAATGACTCCTTACCCTCTCCCTTAAAACCCACATCCTTTCGTCTTTACCTCTCCTTCTTGAAGAAGCAACCAACGGTTGCAAAAGCTAGTAATTCTGTGTGTGTGTTTGTGTGTTTTGTTCATGTGCCTGTCTGCCGGCGCTTTCCCAAAACAAAGATTCCAAGACTTACCAAGCGGGAAAGCGCCGGCAGACAGGCACATGAACAAAACACACAAACACGCACACAGAATTACGAGCTTTCGCAACTGGCAGTTGCTTCGTCAGGAAAGAGGGAAGGAGAGGGAAAAATGAAAGGATGTGGGTTTTAAGGGAGAGGGTAAGGGGTCATTCCAATCCCGGGAGCGGAAAGTCTTCCCTTAGGGGAAAAAAAGGACAGGTGTACACTCGCACACACACACACACACACACACACACACACACACACACACACACACACACACATATCCATCCGCACATACACAGACACAAGCAGACATATTTAAAGGCCTTTAAATATGTCTGCTTGTGTCTGTGTATGTGCGGATGGATATGTATGTGTGCGTGTGTGTGTGTGTGTGTGTGTGTGTGTGTGTGTGTGTGTGTGCGAGTGTACACCTGTCCTTTTTTTCCCCTAAGGGAAGACTTTCCGCTCCCGGGATTGGAATGACCCCTTACCCTCTCCCTTAAAACCCACATCCTTTCATTTTTCCCTCTCCTTCCCTCTTTCCTGACGAAGCAACTGCCAGTTGCGAAAGCTCGTAATTCTGTGTGTGTGTTTTGTTCATGTGCCTGTCTGCCAGCGCTTTCCCGCTTGGTAAGTCTTGGAATCTTTGTTTTTAATATATTTTTCCCATGTGGAAGTTTCTTTCTAATATATATATATAAAGGACAGTTTTGTTGTAGACACCACTAGTTCGCCCACATACCGCAACGTGTACATGCGTCTTGTACCAGCATGCCTCAGGAACAACTGTGCTGAGTTTCAGCTCTGTAGCTAACCTGTACAGTTCTGTTCTGTGCTTTCAAAATGATTAAGACTATCAACTCGCCCGTCGCATGTAAGGTTCACTCAGAGATACTGTTTTTGTCAGCAATGAACCTGTCTGCTGCAGAAATGTGACAGATTTGCAAAGTGTACAGTGATTCTGTTGTGAGTGAAAGCAAAAGTGCGTTAAGTGTGTACAAGAATTCAAAGATGGCTGTGACAATGTCCATGATGAGGACTGCTCTGGCTGCCCTTCTTTGATTACAGATGATTTGGTGGCTTCAGTTTAGCGAGGATTCGTGAGAACAGGTGCTCCACAATAACAGGTCTCTCAAACGAATTTCCTGACATGTCGAGATCAGTGCTTTACAACACCGTTTTGAACACCTAAAGTTAGGGAACTGTACTCCCGTTGGGTCCCGAAACTCCAAACAGAGGACCACATAAACCAAAGATTTGAGTGTACGATGAAGTCCTTGACTCGTTATCACGAAGAAGGTGACGACTTCTTGAGTCAGAACATAACTGGAGACGAAACCTGGGTTTCACAAATCACGCCCAAATCGAAGCACGCACGCACGCGCGCGCGCACACACACACACACACACACACACACACACACACACACACACACCTGTAAAGGTCAAGGCCAAACAGACTCTGTCCCCGTGCAAAATCATGCCATCGGTATTTTGAGATAGGCATGGTGTTTTGTTGGTCGACTTCATGCAACGAGGAACCACTATCAATGCAGAAGCATACTGCCAATCCCTGAGAAAGCTATGCAGAGCGATTCGAAACAGAAGACGCGGGCATGCTGACAAAGGAAATTGTCCTCCTCCATGACAATGCAAAATCTCACACTGGAGGTCTTTATTGGACAGTTTTGGCTGGGAAGTTTTAGACCACCCACCCTACAGTTCTGATCTTGCACCAAGCGATTACCATCTGTTCCTCCACCTCAAACAACACCTCAGTAGCAACCGTTACAATGATGATGATGATGATGATAATGATGATGATGAAGTGAAAACAGCAGTGAACTCTTGGTTATCAGAGCGGACGACAAATTTTTATGAAGAGGGTATTTTAAAATTGGATGAGAGGTATGATGCGTGTTTCAACTAACATGGCAACTATGTTGAAAAATAGAGTGAAGTATGTACTTTCTGGAAATAGATTTAATTTTTTGAAATAACTTTTCATTGTGTACTTATGTTCAAATGGACCTTACTTAAAAAATACGCCTCATATTTTCTTGAAAGAAAAAGAGCTAGGTCATATATACAACATTTTGCCCTCTCTTCCGATTTCCTAAGAGATCTGCTTATAGGTAATTTAAAGCAAAGTCGGCTGAAAAAATAGACACTCAAAAAAAAATTAATTTCAGCTGTTTATAGTTAGTAAAATTAATCATGGGATACACTTAAAATCTTGCACGTAATAACTTGCCAATAAAAGGCCTTACAACATACGATTTCGTTCTCCTGCTGTAGTCCAGTAGTTTACAAACTGAGAATTAAGTTCACAATTTTTTTCTAAAAATGACAAAAATGACCATTGCTAGCTCATGTAAAAAAAGATAGAGCTACAGGGAGCGAGGGCGTGAGTGAGAGAGGGGTCGTCTGAAAAAGTTATCTGCGATACTCTTTCAAACCATTTTCATTCGAGAGACCATCTTCGAAACCACATAGAAACTATACTTTAATTTTATGTTTTTCAAGATTCTATATCATAAATTCATAGCACCTGTGAAAAACCTGAACACTGTTGCTAAAAGTTCCCCAATTTAATATTTCTTCCTAATAGTTCATCCTGAATTCTTCCTATTGACATTTGATGTGACTGACTGAGGTATAAGTGGCACAACAGACAGATGATTTGTACACAGTTGGTGATGTAGTTAAGAGAATATTTTAGGCCGTTGTGGAGTGGGGAGATGTGAGAGAGGAAATGCAGACATAATCCACAATCGGTGTTGCCAGCACCACACAATTACGATACAACAACAACAACAACTACTACTACTACTACTACTACTACTACTAATGTAGCGGTAATGGAAAAACATAGCAGTCGACATGAAGTGTTTCGTGCCAAGCCAATACATGATGAAGGGGCCCAGCCACCACCTTTTCTTGTGCCACCTACAACTCAGTCTTATCTTTTTGAATGCATTTTCAATCTACTGTATTCAGAAACAGTATCAATCTTCAACTTTTGAAATTCAAACACTGAGCCTTAAAGAATATGCTCAGTCATTATCGAGGGAATGTAGCCATTTCCAGCTGGTGAACTCTTATTGGCTGGCAACTTGTTAAGTCGCTCAACAATCAGCACAGACACCACACCACACTAACACACTTAAAATGAGTTGGCCTACTGGATGTGTGAAACTGGGGAGTGGCAATGACGAGAGTGTAGGTAGGGGTGAAAGCATTTTGTGAAGGGCTGAAAATATACTTTTTGTGCAGATGTGCTACTGCAGAGATGTCACATGGAAATTGATGAATAGTTTGGTGATGGCACACTTTAAAGACTTCCGTGTTCAAATCTGACACGATACAGTTGCACCAACTACATATGCCACTCATGTATATACATTGCACCACATACACCACACACTGCAGGTCGTAAAGATTGGCTGCGGTGGTAGAGGGCATGAAGCGAAACTCCAGCACCTGAGCTTTCTTTCCAATTTACATTTTACAAGGTGTACAGTGTGTCACTGAGCTGACATTTAATAAGCTTCTAACGTCAATAGGGGAAGTAAACTCATTCTCTCACACCTCTGCTTCTCTCATCAAGCTTAAAATAACACTTTAATGGTGGTGCGCATATGAAGTCATTAAGCAGACTTCTGTATTTATGCTTATGGTTTAACCACTTAGCTGCTGTGATATCTTTGGTTTATTTCAACATGGTCATCAATTTTTGCTTTCTTCCTGGATGAGCATAAACAGAAGGGCCACTCCCCCTCTCCACACATCCAACAGTACATGTATTAGTGTGGTTTGGTGCCTACCCTGGTTATTGGATGATTTAACAAGTCTACAGCTGAAAAGAATTCACTAGAGAGAAATGAGTGGTGTTTGAATGTTGGGATAAGGGAAGAGAGGGGAAGGCCTTGTTTTTTAGAGTTGTTTGAACCTCTATGCACCTACACATTGTTGTGATTATGTACAACATTTTGTATTTTCAGTATAGTTGTCCATTCATGTCCCTGAATAATTTGACACAGTCCATCAGTCTGGGCCTCGTTGTCTCCCATAATGTAAACTTCCAAAACATGTGCTTGATTGATGTACTGTGGTAAATGGAACCATATTTTATGGCGAACTTGCCATTGTGCTATTAAGGTTGGTGGAAACCCAGACGTAGTGAGAATTCTATCTGCCACAAAAACGGTAATATGAAAACATGGATAATATTTTCTTATGCAGTTTATGAATTAGGAACTGCTGCGACTCATCAGTCTTGGTAGAAAATAATTCCTTTTAAATGGTCAAGTGGCTCTTATATTGTGATGATGGATACTTTGCTGCCCCCCCCCCCCCCCCCCCAAACACACACACACACACACACACACACACACACACACACACACACACAGCAAAAAAAATTCCCCTTCCATCTAAGTGTTCCAAAAAGAGAGAGGGTCAGCTATAAGTGTATAGATCCAGTTAGAAGAGTCAAACTATAAAACAAGGAAGTTAAAACACACACAGTAGAGGGTCTAAAAAGGTGGCCCAAATCTTAAAAAAAATGGAAAACAGAGTGATAAAATAGCGGCCTTTGCAAGGGGTGGTGGTCATGGGTCCTAGACTGAGAAAACATGAAGAGAGGCCCCAACCATAACCACACTGTCCCTGCTCCAGGAGTAAAGCAAAACCTAGTATCTGAGGGGGAGGAGGGGGGGGAGGGGGGGGGGGAAGCTTTTCATGCAGGAAACTGAAGACCAGTTCAACAATCAGTGAATCATCTGATAATATTGAAATTAAGGAATCTGAAAGACTATACTTCGTCGTATGATGGGCCAATAGGAGGCGACATTTCACCAATATGTAGGACAGTGGGGTGGTTCGTTACGCAAGAATGAACAAGAGTGAGCCTGGTAGACCAATATGTAATCGGCATATAAGACAGTGGAGTCCTGAGATGAGTGGAAGGAAGTGCCAAACCACAGTAGACTCCCTGATTGTGCAGAGTTTATTACTCAGAGCAGTAGCACAACAGATGTCATTCCACTTCTGGACAAAAAGAGATATGACTTAGATCCACATATCCGCTGCTGGAATCGTGAAAAAGAATGGGAGGTAAGTATCTCTAGCCAGTCTGGCATTTCATTGTCATTTCATTCCCTTTGATACCTACATGACTCGGGACCCAGAGACAGACAACTGAGCAGGTGACACAGCCAAGGGCGGAGAGAAGGTCACAGATAGCGGAGACCAAAGTTTGACGAGAGTAGCATCGGTCGATAGACTGCAGGCTGTTCATTGAATAGGTACATATTAAAACATTGTGGCAGGAGACCTGAGTAACAAAAAGGAGGGCACTGTGAATGGCTAGGAGCTCTGCTGTAAACACACTACATGATCCTGCCAATAAAGGGTGTTCTAACCAGTAGGTGACATGAAAGTGTATCCTGCCTTATCTATCGTCTTAGAACCATCAGCACAGAAGATGGTGGCACCCTGAAACCCTGCAGGGATGGAAAGTACAAGACACTGGAAGACCATAGGTGTGACAGAGACCTTAGGACCCTGGAATAGGTCGGTCCTAATCTATCGTCTATGCACCATCCAAGGATGGTTGTGAGAGGAAATACACGAGGCGTGTTTCAGTGAGTGGAGATGGTGATCCTGACAGGGAAAAGTGAGATGCAGTCCAACTGGCAATCCCAACTGTGGGCAGTTATCAGGATGGAGACATCCCTCATTTGCAAAGAAGACATGGTACATAAGATGGTCGGTACATGAGATGGTCAGGGAACTGGCAAAAGGTGATTGCATAAGAAACCAGGAGTTGGCTGTGACACATTGGTAGATGGAGAATCCCTGCTCCTGTGAGGAGACTGTCAATGGGACTAACATAAAAGGCACCAACAGCCAGATGCACTCCACAATGATGAACAGGGTCAAGTATTTTCAGAGTGGAAGGAACTGGTGAGCCATAAATCTGATTACCATAATCTAGGCTGAACAAGACCAGAGCATGGTGAATATGGAGAAGAGTAGCACGGTCTGCATTCCAAGTGTGTGGAGCCAGGAGGTTGAGAGCATTAAGCTTCCGCATGCACGTAGTCATCAGGTGGCAAACATGCGGCAGCCACGTCAACCTTTTATCAAAAGTAAGGCCCAAGAAACAGGACTTTCTTACCATATCTAGGAACTGGTTGACTGGGGTACACTGTGGATTGACGACAAAAATGGGTAACCCACATTTTCGAATGACAAAACTGGAAGCCAAGGAAGAAGGCCCATGAAGAGACCTGTCAGATGGCGCCTTGGAGCCGGCAACCAGCAGATGTTCCCGAGTGGGAGCTGCACCAATGCAAAAATTGTCGACATACAATGCCAGAGTAACCAGAGGCCCAACAGAGGTTACAAGCCCATTGATGGCTATGGGGAAGAGTGTGACACGTAACACAAAACCCTGTGTGATACCATTCTCCTGAATTCCCAGGGGTGCTCAGTGAAGTGCCAACTTGAACCCGAAAGAGTCAATGGGATAAAAAATCGTGGATAACAATCTGAAGAGGCCGCAAAAGCCCCAATCATGGAGGGTAAGTAAAATGTGATGGCGTCACGCTGTGTTGTAAGCCTTATGTAGGTTAAAGAAGACTGCAATAAGGTGCCGGTGGTTAGTAAAAGCCTGTCAGATTGCTGTTTCCAATTTGAGTAAACTGTCAGCTGGGGATTGTCCTTCCAAGAAGCCACACCAATACGGGGACAAAAGGCCCCAAGAGTCTAGTACCCAACATAATTTGAAGCTAGCCATCCTCTCAAGCAGTTTACAAAGTTTGTTAGTCAGGTTAATCAGACAGTTGCTGTCAAGGGACATGGATTCTTCCCGGGATTAAGGGCAGGGTAAATCACCTGGTTGTGGATGGAATTTGGGTGTGGACCTGTGCTATGTGATGAGGTGCAGAACACTAGGGAACAAGTCATTGTATTTCTAGTAGGTGATGACAGTATCCATTGCAATACCACTGGATTATCATGTGATGAGAGTTCAGGTTAGACAAGGAAGCTGAGGGGGGGGGGGGGGGGGGGGGGGGGTCACGTCACTTGGTAAGTGTTCTTTGCCAAAAAGCGTGAGGTGACATCCATAAATAAGATGTCAGATGCAGGTTGTGAGGGAGAGGTGGCTCTTACTGCAAATTGTGAGAGAGAGATGGCTCTTACTGGGGCACTATGGAGGGGGGCACTCGTCCTGGGACTTCCGTTTCTTCTTCTCCTCTTTTGGAGGTAGAACAGGCTTCTGCAAGATCCGGAACCGAAAGAGAGCAGGTGACCTTGGGGCACACAGATGATGCATCTCATAGCCGAGTTGTGGTAGCAGGCTTTGCACCTGAGACACATTAGGGAGAGGGGTCCCGGGAGGGGGAGTGGGTCAACACATGCAGTTGCCGAAGAAGGGGGCACTTCTTCAGCCCGGGGAAGGGGTGTGACTCCTGGAAGGCAGGGCTTGGTTACAGCAGAGGTGGGGTAGAAGAGAGGAGAGGGGACTGGGGTTAGGTTAAGGACGAGGTAGGAGCAGGAAAGGATATAATAGAGGGAAATACAGAAGAAATCAACACTGGGCGGACACGGTCATATTTTAGGCAAGGCTCAGCATAAGACTTTTGTTCTTGGTTTTTCTTCTCTCTCTTGTAAGTTGGGCAACATGAAGAGTGGTAAGAGTGGTGTCATGTCAACTGATACACACAGGGGCTTTCTCTCACACAGTCGGTGACCACACTCACCACACAGAGGGTCCACATGCCATACAGTGGGAAGACATATGCCAAGGTTTCAGCCGCTTCAGCATTTACATGACTCTCTCTCTCTGCTCAATCCTCCATTTTTCAGCATGAACTAATGTTCATTTGTTGAAGTATCTCCATAGCTCAATCTCATTGTGAACTCTGAAGGATTCAACTTGCATTTCCCAATCATTAGAAATTTAAACAGTCATACTTTAACTGAGGAACACGTGCTGTTGACACAATTGGTAATCCTACACAAATGACAATCAAGCAAAGGAAAGAAACAATCAACCATACTGAGGTCATACAAACCAACAAAAGCACCGAAGAAACTATGAATTCCTCAAATCCAAAAAGAAAAACTAAGTCAATGTTGAAGAATCACAATTCAATAACTTTCCAAATATTACACATGCTGTGAAATAATTTCATGTACATACGTTACACTGTCACGCAGTTTAGTGATAATTTTATCCCACATGAGTAATTCTGCTGTTGCAGATTTACGAATGTTGTTGTTGTTGTTGTTGTTGTTGTCATCTTCAGTCCTGAGACTGGTTTGATGCAGCTCTCCATGCTAATCTATCCTGTGCAAGCTTCTTCATCTCCCAGTACCTGCTGCAACCTACATCCTTCTGAATCTGTTTAGTGTATTCATCTCTTGGTCTCCCTCTACGATTTTTACCCTCCGCCCTGCCCTCCAATACTAAATTTGTGATCCCTTAATGCCTTAGAACATGTCCTACCAACCGATCCCTTCTTCTAGTCAAGTTGTGCCACAAACTTCTCTTCCCCCCAATTCTATTCAATACCTCCTCATTAGTTATGTGATCTACCCATCTAATCTTCAACATTCTTCTGTAGCACCACATTTCGAAAGCTTCTATTCTCTTCTTATCCAAACTCGTTATCGTCCATGTTTCACTTCCATACATGGCTACGCTCCATACAAATACTTTCAGGAACAACTTCCTCACACTTAAATCAATACTCGATGTTAACAAATTTCTCTTCTTCAGAAACGCTTTCCTTGCCAGCTCCCCAAATAGCAAAACTCCTTTACTACTTTAAGTGTCTCACTTCCTAATCTAATTCCCTCAGCATCACCTGGCTTAATTCAACTACATTCCATTAGCCTCGTTTTGCTTTTGTTGATGTTCATCTTATACCCTCCTTTCATGACACTGTCCATTCCGTTCAACTACTCTTCCAAGTCCTTTGCTGTCTCTGACAGAATTACAATTTCATCGGCGAATCTCAAAGTTTTAATTTCTTCTCCATGGATTTTAATACCTACTCTGAATTTTTCTCTTGTTTCCTTCACTGCTTGCTCAATATACACATTGAATACACACCACTGCTTCCCTTTCGTGCCCCTCGACTCTTTATAACTGCCATCTGGTTTCTGTACAAATTGTAAATAGCCTTTTGCTCCCTGTATTTTACCCCTGCCACCTTCAGAATTTGAAAGAGAGTATTCCAGTCAACATTGTCAAAAGCTTTCTCTAAGTCTACAAATGTTAGAAACGTAGGTTTGCCTTTCCTTAATGTAGCTTCTAAGATAAGTCGTAGGGTCAGTATTTCCTCACGTGTTCCAACATTTCTACGGAATCCAAACTAATCTTCTTCGAGGTCAGCTTCTACCAGTTTTTCCATTCGTCTGTAGAGAATACGCATTAGTATTTTGCATCCGTGACTTATTAAACTGAATGTTCGGTAATTTTCACATCTGTCAACACCTGCTTTCTTTGGGATCGGAATTATTATATTCTTCTTGAAGTCTGAGGGTATTTCGCCTGTCTCATACATCTTGCTCACCAGATGGTAGAGTTTTGTCAGGACTGGCGCTCCCAAGGCTGTCAGTAGTTCTAATGGAATGTTATCTACTCCAGGGGCCTTGTTTAGACTCAAGTCTTTCAGTGCTCTGTCAAACTCTTCATGCATTATTGTATCTCCCATTTCATCTTCATCCACATCCTCTTCCATTTCCAAAATATTGTCCTCAAGTGCATCACCCTTATATAGATCCTCTATATATTCCTTCCACCTTTCTGCTTTCCCTTCTTTGCTTAGAACTGGGTTTCCATCTAAGCTCTTGATATTCATACAAGTGGTTCTCTTTTCTCCAAAGGTCTCTTTAATTTTCCTGTAGGCCGTATCTACCTTACCCCTAGTGATATGCGCCTCTACATCCTTACATCTGTCCTCTAGCCATCCCTGCTTATCCATTTTGCACTGCCTGTCAATATCATTTTAGAGACGTTTGTATTCCTTTTTGACTGCTTCATTTACTGCATTTTTATATTTTCTCCTTTCATCAATTAAATTCAATATTTCTTTTGTTACCCAAGGATTTCTACTAGCCCTAGTCTTTTTACCTACTAGGTCCTCTGCTGCCTTCACTACTTCATCTCTCAAAGCTACCCATTCTTCTTCTACTGCATTTCTTTCCCCCATTCCATCATTCCCTAATGCTCTCTAGAAACACTCTACAACCTCTGGTTCTTTCAGTTTTTGGGGGGTACTTCAAGAAATTCATCCCTAAGAAAAAACTAATCTCTCTTAAATTCACTGTACCAAGTACAAAGTAGGTGCCTTGGATGGAGCTTCATTCCCCCATGCCTTTCTAAGCCAATCTCCACACTGTTTAGGTGTTACTGGCAATTTAAAACTGGAAAAGGATTAGTCCAGAAATGTTCTCTACCAAAATTTATTTTTTGGTGCCCATAAAATCTTGAAATGAAGATATTAGAGACAGCAAAAGACTTGGAAGAGCAGTTGAACAGAACAGACAGTATCTTGAATGGAGGGTATACCAGAGCAGATAAAAAGGTAAGATTACTTTTCAAATTGCATGGGCAACATACATTCGATTATCGAACTTTTCTTTGTTATACTGGTACGCATATCCCGAAAATATGTTAACAGTTTCAAGTTTACAGAATACTTCACTTATTTTTGACAGATAGAAAGGTTAGACGCGTTTCACTGTTTTCAACAAATTTCGATTACTATAAGAAATGGAGCAAGTAATCTGCATCAAATTTTGTGTGAAAAATGGAATCAAGTGCTCAAAAACACGTTAAATGTTGACAAAGGCATACGGTGAGTATGCTCTAAGTAAAAACTATGTTTATAAGTGGTACAAGCTCTTCCAATATGGCTGAGAAGATGCCAATGACCAACTTCGTTCTGGAAGCCCCAGCACAATGACAGCAGATGGCGTCAAAGCTGTGAGGAAAATCGTAGATTACCATAAGAGAAGTTGCTGAGGATGTTGGCATATCGGTCGGCTCTCGTCATGCAATTTTTTCGGATATTTTGGGCACGAGATGTGAGTCAGCAAAGTTTGTTACCAAGCTTCTCAATTCCGATCAGAAGAACTGTTACATGCGCATCCCACAGGAACTCTTGAATGACATCAATGATGACCCTTATTTGCTCAAAAGGGCAACAAAACATAGATTTACAGTTATGACATCGAAACCAAAGCCTAATCATTCCAATGGAAGCATCCAGGAGGACCAAGACTGGAAAAAGCATGCCAAGTTCAACCAAATGTCAAAGTTTTGCTTACTTCTTCACCCCCCCCCCCCTTTGTTATGCAGTTATCGCCACGCTAATGTCATCTCTTTTTGCTCCGAAAATTTTCCTCTTATTTATTTATTTTATTTATTTATTTATTTCAAATACTGGAAACGGCTTTTCATTTTGCACAGTGAGAGACCAAGTCTCACACCCATACAGCATAACTGGTAGAATAATAGCTTTGTATATTCTAATCTTTAAATTCCTAGACAATATCCGTGATGAAAGTAATGCATTCAGTGAGAAATAGCATACATTTCCCGCCCATAATCTCTTCTTCAGTTCGGATTCAATCTCATTTCTCGAAGTGATGTCCACGCCTAGATACTTAAACGTGTTCACTTTTTCAAACTGAATGTCTCCAACTCTTAACATTTTCTGATCTACTGCTGCTGGCATTCTAGTAGTAACCAGGTATTTAGTTTTGACTTTACTTATCCTTAGACCTACATCTTCACTAGCCTTTATTAACGCATTCACATTTGCTGTTACAGATTCTTTCCTATCGCTAATGTTGTTCAGATCATCTGCATACTCTAATATCTTAATATTTCCATTTAACTCCAAGCCCTCTGAATTATTTGCTCTCACTCGTACAGTATATTCTAGGACAAAATTAAAAAGTAGCAGAGACAGGGTATCTCCCTGCTTAAGTCCGTTCTTTATTACAAATTTTTCTGACAAATTACAAAAATTTCTGACTCCAAATTCCCCACGCGTACTCTACACATAAGTAGAAGATGAGTTTTGCGATTTGGGTAGCAAAATAACTGACATTGTCGAAGTACAGAGGATATAAAATGTAGAC
This sequence comes from Schistocerca gregaria, assembly GCF_023897955.1. Lineage (NCBI taxonomy): Eukaryota > Metazoa > Arthropoda > Insecta > Orthoptera > Acrididae > Schistocerca > Schistocerca gregaria. Next base: position 117,570,392 of record NC_064926.1, read on the forward strand.
TGGCAATGGCAAGGAAAGTGCCTCTGAATAAGAGAAATTTGTTAATGTAGAGTATAGATTTAAGTGTCAGGAAGTCCTTCCTGAAAGTATTTGTATGGAGTGCAGCCATGTATGGACATGAAACTTGAACGGTAAACAGTTTACGCAAGAAGAGAATAGAAGCTTTTGAAATGTGGTGCTACAGAAAAATGGTGAAGATTAGATGGGACACCAAGAGATGAATACAGTAAACAGATTCATAAGGATGTAGGTTGCACTAGTTACCTGAAGATGAAAAGGCTGGCACAGGATAGAGTACACGGAGAGCTGCAGCAAGCCAGACTTTGCACTGAAGACGACAACAACAAAAAATCAACATAGAGTAAACAGAACAAACTCTACCCAGTAATCAACTCTAAGAACATTAGAAAGTAACCATCACATACACAAATCACTTTCATTTCTTTTTACACCCTTGACATCCCATACATTTTCATGGTTGTCCTTGTACGACTAAACCTGGTCCCACATTACTTCCTCAAATTGAACTGAACCAGTAGAAACCATTACATTCATCTGGCAAGCATATCTATCACCATTTTCCCAACAATAGATTCAGACATCACATTCCTTGAATTATTCACCTTTGGAGCAATCAAAACCACTTTCAACCATTCTCCAGTTCGGCCTTGTCATAGTGGGGCACCATGTGTGCGTAAATGATACAGACAACTGTACTGTAGGTGCACCCACAATGGATGGGGAATGTAACGAGAGACCAGACTAGCCTATAGTTCCTGAAGAAAATCAGCTGCAGGAGCAACAGCCTGGATGATTGACAGATATGGACTTGTCATATTAGTCAATATGGCCTTACTGTTTTGGTATTGCAAAAGGCTGAAAGCACAAAGAACTTGCTGTGTTGCGGAGGTACAATAGTTCCCCGTTCCGATCTCCAAATGCAACTATATTCAAAAGGATATTGTCATCAGGACAGTTGTTCTACAGATCAGAGAATGGAATGTTAAGATCCCTTAATAGGATAAGTAGGCTAGAAAATTAGGAACGAGAAATGGGTTGGTTGACATTAGAGATACAGAGAAGTTGAGTCTTAAAACAAACAGGAGTTCGTACAGGGTTACACAAACAAAATCAAATATAGGCAAATGTAACTGTAGGTTTAAAAATGAATAACAGGACAGAAATTTCGATAAGCTTCTATGAACGGCATAACGAACACATCACTGTAGCCACAATAGACGCAATGTGAATACAGATCACAAGAATACAAGTTTATATGCCAACTGGTTTCACAGATGATGATCACATTGAAAGAATAAATAATGAGATAAAACAAATTATTCAGATAGTTAAGGGGAACAAAAATGGTGAAGCAGAATACGCATTCAATAGTAGAAAAAGGAAGAGAATGAAAAATAGTAGGAGAACATGGACTGGATGGAAAAGAATGAAAGTGGAAGCCATCTGCTAGAACTTTGCACAGAATAAAATCAATCATCACAAATTCTTGGTTTAAAAATCACTAAGCAGGACTGTATATACGGAACCTGGAAATTTCATATCTATTGTATTTTGGTACAGAGGAGATTTCGAAGTTACATTTTAAACTGTGTGACATTTACAAGGGCAGATGTTAACACTGACCATAATTTATTGGTTATGAACTGTGGGTTAAACTAAATTTCCTAAAATGCACGAAGTTAAGGAGATGAGGCATTAATAAATTGGAAAAACCAGAGGTTGTTGAGTGTTTCAGAGGGAGCATTAGACAACACTGGACTGAAAGGGGGAAAGGGATACCAAGCAAGAGTATGCAGCTTTGAGAAGTGATTCAGGGAAGGCTGCAAAAAAAGTAGCAAATGAACCAGGCAAAAGGAAATACAGGCATCTAAAAGATGAGTCTGAAAGAATGTGCAAAATGGCTTAGCAGGAATGGCAAGAGAACAAATTATGAGCTATGTTCAAAAGTTCCAGAATATTTGTAATTGTGTGAAAATGTTATGTGGGGGCAAAATGCAGTTAGCATCCCTGCACACACCTGCCGTTAATGTGCAATTGCCAGAAGTTTCACTGTTGTACGTTTGTTAGTTATTGTTTAGTGCTGTATTGAGTGGAACACTGTTTCCCACAGTTTGTGAATTTCGAGATGGCCGAGTTAGAAGAGCAACACTAAATGATGCAGGAAGCCTATGGTGGTAAGTGCTTAAGCTGTGCTCAGTGTTACAAATGGTTCACACAGTCTAAAAATTACCAGGCAGAAGTTAAAGATGACCATCATTCAGGATGCCCTTCGATGTCTACCAACGACTTTGAAGGATTAGTTCACCATGAATTTGTGTCACATGGACAAATCGTTAATCGGTGCTTCCATCGGGATGTGTGGCAATGCCTGCACAAAATTTGAGAAGGAAATTGCCTGAAATGTTGCGAGGCAATTCATGGTCCTTGCATCACAATACCACACCCATACATTCACCTTTGTTGGTGACTCATTCTCCACACTCTCCAGACCTGGCCGAAAACCCCATTGAAAGGATGAAAACTTGCAACGATAGAGAAGATAAAAGAAAATTCGCAGACATTGCTTCATGTGATCCAGAAAGAGGCATGCCAAGACTGCTTCAGGAAGTAGAAACAACACTGGGAGTGGTGTATCAATTGTGGAGGAGAGTATTTGAAGAAATGGTAAGTGAAAGGTTAATGTATCAAAATTCTTTGGACAAAGTTCCACATTTTTTTTTTAAACAGACCTTTTACAAGCTGTAGAAAAATGCCTGACTAGTGGTAAAACAGATGTCGCCCACAGTAAAATTGAGGAGACTTTTGGAGAAAATATAAGCAGCTGCACAAATATCAAGAGCTCACATGACCAGCAATGACTAGGCAAAGAAGGGAAAGTTGGAAAGACTGTGTAAGAGGGTCTATAAGGGAGTAAGCTTGAGCTCTACAGAAAGACAAGAGGAAGTAGGTGAAGTCGAGACTGCAAGTGTAATAGAGCAAAACAAATTGACAAAGTACTGAAAAATTAAGTTGATACAAGGCCCCTGAAGTCAACAACAATCCCTCAGAATTACTGAGATCTTAGGGAGCCAGCCATGATGAAATTATTCCACTTGGTGTGCAAAATACAAGAGACAATTGAAATAACCTCACTCTTCAGGACGAATAGTCATTTCAATTCCAATGAAGGCAGTTGCAGACAGTTGTTAAGACTACCAAACCATCAGTTTAATAAATCATGGTCACAAAATATCAAAACGGATTATTTACAGAAAAATGGAAAACTTGAAGTCTGCCTCAGAAGATCAATTTGGGTTCTACATAAATATGGCAACATACGAGCCAATACTGATCCTACATTTTATCGTAGATAATAGAGTAAAGAAAGGCAAACCTATGTTCACTGAATTTGTAGCTTTAGAGAAGTGTTTTGACATTGCTGACTGGACTAAACTCCTTGAAAATTTGAAGTTAGCAGGGACAAAATACAGAAATTGGAAGATTATACCCACTTTGTACAAAAACTTTAGCGCAATTTTAAGAGCCGATGGACACGAAAGGAAAGCAGTATTTGAAAAGTGAGTGAGACAAGGTTATAACATATCCCTGACATTATCCCATATGTAGATTGAGAAGCAGTAAACAAAAACAAGGAAAAAGTTAGAAAGAGAATTGAAGTTCAAGGAGGATAAACAAAAACTTCTGAGGCTTATCGATAACATAAGATTTTTATTAAGAGACAGTTAAGGACCTAGAAGAGCAGTATAAGAGAATATATGGTGTCTTGAAAAGAGAAGGAGACAAGCAACAAAAGAAAATTACAGGTAATGGAATGTAGTTGAATTAAATTAGACAATGCTGAGGGAATTAGATTAGGAAATGAAGCACTGAAAGAAGCAGATGGATTTTGTTATTTGGGCAGCTACATAATTGAGAATCGCTGAAACTGAAATAACAGAAAATGGGTTTTGACAGTGACTAGAACAGCATTTCCAGAAGAGAGAAATTTGTTAATATCTGATACAGATTTAAATGCTGGGAGGGCTTTCCCGAGTATTTCTTTAAAGTGTAGCCCTGTACAGAAGTGAAAGGTGGACAATAAGCAGTTCAGACAATAATATAAATAAAAGCTTTGGAAATGTAGTGCAACACAACAATGTTAAAAATATATGATGGAGAAACTGAGTAACCAATGGATGAGGTACTACACTGAAGTGGGGAAAAATTAGGGACATGTTGAAAGAAGAGACCAATTTATACAACACATCCTCAGATAGCAAGGAATAGTCAGTCTGGTAATGGAAGGAGAGGGGAGCGGGGTAGGATGTTTGGAGTGGTTTTATGTGTGTGTGTGTGTGTGTGTGTGTGTGTGTGTGTGTGTGTGTGTGTGTGTGTGTGTGTGGGGAGGGGGGGGGGGTACTGTGTGGCAATTTCTTTTTTCCTCAGGCCGCTCCTTTTGTTCAACAGATCCAAGATTCTCATTTTTAAAGGATTCCTGTAACACATGTTTTGTGAGGCTCATTCCTCTTTGTTCTTCATACACTGAACCCTTTTCACCATCTTTGCTTGTTGCACTGTAACATCCTAATGTTACTTGCATTTAATTTTCCTGGACATAATTTTAACAGGGATCTTATTTTTGCCAACTTTTCCACTGGAGAATGATTTTATGTTTTTCTGCTATCCCAGATATTTTATCTTACAAACAATATAGCGCATCAACTGCTTGATGGAAATGTCAGAATTTCATTCTATATTTCAATAGGGCCTTTCTCATTTGTTCAGTTTCTCTTAAGCAATCCAGACATGGGACGTAACGTTGGTGTAGACATGGAACTGTACGAGTTCTGTAATATCAATTTCCTGTTATTTTACTTTGAAGAAACCTTGCTATGTGTGAAACACAAAATAAATTCTGTGATGTTCCAGTAACAATTGCAATAGAATAGTTAACCAGTAAGAGGCAAGAACACTCCCTACAACACAAGCAGAGCTTTGCAGCCACTATACTGGATTTCAGCGCACATGTGGTGCTTTCATATTGTAACTTCCACCTACGAATAAACGCCACTTGAAAGCACTAGCCTAGGGTATCTTTTGAAAACATGTCATTACAGATATAATTTGTTGTAATAAAATGAGATACTTCTGGCTGGTGATTAAACATTTTGAAGTTTCACTTATTCTGTATTGCAATTTGTGTGTTATGAAGGTATGTCATTTCAGTGCAACAGCACATTGAAGCATCATCAAAACTGATATTTTTCTTGGTACATTTTGTTAATAGGAGTGGGTTTGTTTCATTTTCTGAACATGCCAGAAAATATGGGCAAACAAACTTCGAGACTGTTTGCCATATCATTGCCATGATTGCAGTTCAATCTTTTTTTATTTATCAAAACAGCATTCTAGATTCCGGGATACACAATTCCTTTACACACGGGATACATAATTCCTTTACACACACACACACACACACACACACACACACACACACGCGCAAATCCTTCCCCAGTCTGAAAATTTGACCCACAAGCATTACTTTCTATGTGCTTACCTCTTCGTGCAGATCCATAGCTCTTTGTCTCTACTCCATGAAGTGTATCTTGTAACGAGCTTATCAGGATCTTACAACGATCATCATTAGCTACTTTTGACTGTTTTATTAGTGAAATCGCTGTGACCAAAGTTTCAATTGCACTAGCATATTCACCTGTAACAGCAGAACAGAGTAATAGCATAATTAAACTGAAACACTTCCATTAATTTTTTTTTTCTTTTTAAAACAGTGCTCTTACCAGCTGCTGCATCAGACACTGCACGAGCAATGGCAGAGCTTGAAACTGTTCTGTTCCGTCCCATTATTTCTTCAAATTCAACTTCACTGATTGGAGGTGGTCCTTCAGGACGATGTTCAGGTGGTGGTGCACCATACTGTGGCTGTAAGTATGACAATACTTTCAGAATATCTAGCTTACAAGGACAAGCTTGGTCCAGGTCATTTAATATAATGCTTTTCTGTGAAGAACCAACTAAACATGTAACGCAAAGCACACATAGTGCAACACAGACTAAGCAACTGATTTCAAAATGCAAAGAAATCTATTGCATGCGACATAACTTATTAAAGACTGAGGATTATACCTGTTCAGATAAATATCCCTATCATCACTGTTTCCACTTTACAATGACCTGACAAAGTGAATAATGATGATGATGATAATGATAACAGTAAAGGGAACAGCAAAACCTATACCTGTGGAGCTGGAGGTGGCCCATAGCCGTGAGGAGGACCATGTGGTGGTGGTGGACCCTGGTGTGGTGGCCCTTGATGTGGTGGGCCAGCACCTTGCTGGAAGAATGCAGGATTCACATGTGGAGCTGGAGGGCCTTGCGGGGGACCTCCGTGGACAGGTGGCCCACCATGACCAGGGGGTGGTCCTCCTGGACCTGAAAAATTTCCAAATACCAGCCATTTTTTCAATAGGCAAGAACAGTCTTCACTTCAAAAACCTTTTTTTACTAACTTTTCTACAGTCACTACCACACAAACCAAAGAAATAGTTCTATATGCCGGAATCATTGCTCGCAAAATACTTTCACCAGCCCAATGAAAAACGTTTATAAAGAAAATCACAAGTCATAGAAAAACCACAAATCAACCAAAAATTCACACACAGTCAATTAGAATTAAGACTAAAATTTTGTATGTTCAAAATATAGGAAAGATAGCTTTCATAACTAAACTTTTGATGTGTGTGAATTCTATAAAGTTTATCATCAGAGTGTACCGACTAATGGCAGTGAGAAACACACGTTTTAAATTGAGCTATCAAGTTATCTCGGCCCGATTGATTAATGGTGTGCTTGCAAGTGTACAATCAAATTGTTAATTCCATTTTATGCATGAAATAGAATCAATAACTCGTTTATATACTCCAAAGCCAAACATCAATCCAGTTTAAACACTAAATTCATTCACAAACAGAAGGGTGCTCAGCATACTGGAAAGTAGAGCATACTGGGAATCATTAAAAGGCAGTGCAACAATTACACATGAATCGAAGAACAGACTGAAGCAGAAGATACAGTTATGGGTAATTAAATGGAAGTGGGTTGGGTAAGCAGTCAGGCGAATGGATAGCAGATGGACCATGTTAGTTATCTGGAGGATTTCAAGAGAGAAAAGACAAGGTCTTTATCCTGCAGTGGATCTCACATGGCTGCTGCTGTATTCACATTCCATATGCCTGTGTAGAATGTTACTAGGATTTTTACCACCGCATACAGTGAAATTTTCTCATAAAAATTTTTATCTACTCATGCAGATAATTTTGACCTATAGCTTATGAACAAATTGCACAAATCTGTACAGTGACAGTTACCTCCCAATTCTTTAAAGAATTGAATTTCCATGTACAAAACTGTTTCAAACATCAAATTACTTTACAAATGAGTTAATTTGTTAAATATTTGAAGCTTAGCAAATCAGTGAGAAAAACTTCAGTAAATATTTGAAAAAAGTTTGTTGGAAATCACTCAGTGGATGAATACAGTCTGGGTAATATGCATTTCATTTTTGGCAACAGCAAGTTTCTCACACATCTCAAAGTTTATAACATCATGTCTCCTGAACTGTGTGCTGTATAATGACATAATTTTGCAGGTACATTCAGAGATATATAGGGATACTGTCTGCAAATCATGTTGCGAATAAAGTTGTTATGAGGGAAGATTGGAAAGTAGCGCACAATAATTTAATCATCGTGTTTGATTAGAATATAAGCATCTGCTGATTCACTTCTATCAGAAAGTGACAGCCAGCCAGCAATTTCTTCATGGAATGAAACACGTGAAAGTCAAATGGAGCAAGGTGCGGACTTTATTGTGGATGCTGAAGCGCCTCCCACCAAAATTGTTGATTTTCTCACGAACAGGAGCACCAACATGGATTTGAGCATTGTCATGAAGAAGACTGACACCATCAGCATTAATGTGGTCCTGTGTTCAACGAAGTCCACCAGTAACACACTATGCATATCCGAGAGCAATTGCACAAGCACTTTCCTAGCAGATTGGATCGGGTTGAACTTTTTTTGTACTGGGGAAGCAGCATGTTTCCATGCCCTAGAGGCCTGCTTGGTTTCGGGAATGTTGTGGTGCATCCATGACTCGTCACCAGTCATATCTTTCTGTAGTGTAATATGTTAAATAATCCAAGCCTGTCATCATTCGCTCGCCCTTATGGTTGTCTGTCAGGTTCTTAGGCTCCTAGCAAGCATTAACTTTATGAAATTTCAATGTGTTGTGGACAATACAGTACAATGCACCACTGGAAATTTTGAACTGCTGCAATAAGGTTCGCAGTTGCACATACTGATCGCTCAAAACTGCTGCCTCAATGGCTCAACATTCTGTGGGGTTGCAGCTGTTACCCGCCACCTGGAGCATGGCTAATCACTAAGGTCCATACGACCCTCTTGGAGACACTATGTCACCAAACACACCATGCATTTTCTGTTAATTTCACTCAGTTTACTCCCTTTGGAACACAAACACTGAGCTGCACTTTCCTGCTCCTCCCTAGTTGATGACGGTAACAATTAACTTTGTAGTTCAGGTTTCTCTTGCTATAGCTGCACATGGAAACAGACCGCCCTCTGTAGCGCAAACTTCAAAGTATATCATTTGGAAATTTCAACACTCCAGCTGCAATACCAAGAGTGAAAAAAATTATTGTGTATTACTTTCTGATCCTCCTTGGTAGTAAAGAAGTGATAAATTAAAATGTTATGTCTGATGCTAAAGTTTTGCTGCATGAACAGTGAAAATGTAGTAAGCAATAAACTTTTTTACTGTCACCAGTTTGTGGAGGTTACCAGTGAGAAAAATTAGTGATGAATTTACGTGTAAAGTTTGTTGAAAATTGCTCAGTGCTCTTATTTCAAATACTGGATGTATAAAGTCTGGGTATTTGCTTGCTGTAAGTTAATGTTGCCTTGCTGCCTCCAGATAACCACACAGTTTTATAACTTAATACTTGACTTACCATTCTAAACTTTTAACGTAAGATTATGCCTCTTAATAAGCAGGTTATGACAACATTTAAAATTTTTAAATTCTGTCAATAATGATGCAAAATATTGCAAATCAAATTCCTGTTGCCCTGGAAGCTGATAGGTAAGCAAACTACAAACTGATACCGAGTACTGGGATAGTTGCTTCGTAATGGAGGTAATAAGAATTATAACAGCAGTCTTCTCGTTTGAAGTCAAATAGCAATAAAGTCATTCAGGTGGGAACTTGAATTTTTCACCCACATTTATAGCCAACTCTGACTTCAATTTCGGTGATAATCAGGTTTAGTAGAGAGCAGGAAAAACCAGAGGCAAGAAGAAATACCCATGAAGAGAAGCTGTGCTCTGTCCAGTCGATCTTTAGTGAAATTGTGACCTAATTCCACTTTTTAATCAGAGCATAGTTCAGTATTATGCCAAGACATACCTTCATATCATCCAATGAAACATCTCTCCACAAGTGCCATCTTAAATGTTTTGTTAGTGGAGATACCTTCAGTTTTTATTCTGCTGGACACTTATTTGTTGCAGTAACATTTCCACGAATGAGGCTGGGCACAGCATTACAGCTGGTAATATTCAAAATATGAATCTGGATCACCATTTCCTAATGGAGTATGGAAATTTGGTAAGATCACCATACCCATGACAAGAAATATCCATTTGCAAGCAACAAACCACATTTTTTCATAGATCTCTTCTTTGCTGCTAACTTTCAACTCTCTGGCTCGTACAGAGGAAGAGATTATTGTTGCTCACTGATCAGGAGACGCACCTTCATTATCCTAATAAAGTCCATCTACAATATCATTTGCCACTTATACACCATCTTCATGCAAGCAAAAAATGCATGAAAAGGACATGATCACTTGTACATACCTAATCACGTAGAGCACACAATGTTTACTATCTGATGCTCCGGGTCAAAGCAAAATGGTGAAATGTATTGGACTGCCTGTGAAAGCAAACCAAGCGAAAAACAATAACTAATTAAAAAAATGCCCGCCCGTCCCTTACAAATTTTGTGAAAGTTTATCAAATGACAACATAACCTCGTGATATTTCCAAATCGACTGCATTCCATATTAACAGTGCAGTGACATTGGCAGAATCTCTAGATGTGAGCATGTGTTTTATTCCCCAAGAAATGGATGTAAATGAAAACGTAAATTTTGTAATTTTGCAATTCAGACAAAAAGTTAGGGCTTAGAATTGTACTTCGATAAGATGAATGAGGACAGTGATTGACAGCTAGAAAAATTCTGAGTAACATTTGTGGGGAAAAAAAATAATAATTCTGGTTCACAGACCTCTGTTCTTTGTCTTCTCCACTCAGTTGGTTTTTAATTCAGAAAGTAAAACAATGGACAAAAATTTTTTGTTTGACTGCAGACACACTGCAGCAGCATGACCAACGTTTTGCGTAAAATATCCTTTCTCCCGGGTGAAAATACACTTTTTCCGTGTTAAGTGACAGTATACTTTTCCTCGGAAATGTAAAACTTATCAACCATCAAATCGCTATGGTTTTATACACCGGTGTAGCATTTTGCAGCACTTTACAAAACGAATATGGGGGGGGCGCACATTTTTGACAGGTCTGTAATGTGCAGCAACATGTAGGCTGCATTTTTTTGTACGACGACAGTATAAATTCGTACTCCACAAATCACTGCATGTTACTTTCCGAAGCATTGAAATCTAGAGTGCAATGGGCAGCCAGTCATAGCTCATGTCACGTGATCTTGCCAGCAGATGGCAGCGGATATTCAGAGCATAGGACACATGATGTAGTCAGCCAATAGTAACATAGTTGTTCAGTAGCACGAACACACAAATAGGAAAAGTTAATGGTTTAAATAAATATACATAGTGTTACAAGAAAAGTAAAGCTTTCACATATAATATTGGTCTCGAAGATTAGTAAGCTGCAAGATAATTTAAGTTTTCACATATAATGTTGATCAGTTTTCATGTGTTACAATTTCAGACATATCACACACATGCTGGTAAAAAAATTTTTCCCTAATCTTGCTACGGCTTTACATGGTGAGCTTTCCTTTCTGCGAAAGAATCTATTACCTCATCAACGTTCGTCAAACGTTTTCTACATGAAAAAACGAAATGTCGGTGTCTAAGACTGAAAAAACTTAATACAAATAGTGCCCAAGACTGGTGTGGTTTCTAGATCTGATTACATGTATTTTGTCATAGTGTGCTAGATAAAATGAAATAGACCTGTCTAATATTGCAGCAGTAATACACACCAAATAAACGAGGCTGTTTTGGAGCAAATGGTCATTTTTATGACATGACAGAATATAATTCACAATGTTTTTTATATAAATTTGTGTGATGTCCCCATTTTCTCTCCTTCCTCATTCTAACAAACAATCTTGTCATCAGTAATTCTGTAACTATTCTTGCAAGTTTCGAAACTTATTCTCCGGTTAACTTCACTAACCCTGCCACAATCACCGGTTTCGTTATCCAGCCTTTATTCTCCGGTTAGGTGACAATGCATTTTCCGCGCAACTCTCAGAACAGAACTTATGCACCTGCTATCTGGGGACTGTACAACTGGCCGTTACTAGTGTAGCGGTCTGGCCAAAAACTTTGTCAAAATTTCATTTTCTTGGATACAACGAGAAGATAACATGTAATCTTTCTTACCTGTTATGCCTGATAGTAATTATAACAATGCCGATCATTCGCAGACCCAGTCAACCACATTAACAGAGATTGGCATTCACTCATTAGGCTTTATTTTGCTCAGCTTGTATAGCCCTATTGTCTTTTGTCTGTAGGAGAGTTTATTTCTAGATGCATTGGGGATTCCACCAGCAAAGACATTACGTAGACTGTGCACGCATTCAAAAATCAACTCGATTCTTTCAGAAATCAACTTAGAATGTGTTAAAAAATTAACAGGAATGCTTTTCAAAATCATAGAACTAAACAATAGACTAACATGCGTGGGATATTAGGCACTACTCCCCCCTTTCAACAATATGAATTTGGCACCCACCCCTGGAGCTGCTGCCTGGAGCAGACACCGCAGTTTGCCTCTGCCCCTTAGATCCAGGCCTGTTGCACATGCGTGAAGCTAGTAGCTTGGGCGTGCCAGTAAAATTTTTCCAGGTAGCATCTGGCCACTTGCTGCTACTGCTTATACAGTTAACAGCCACATTTCTGTAGCCAGAAGCGGAAGAATATATTACACATACGCAACTTAACTGCGCATGCACATGAGCATGTTCGCAATTGCTCCAAAGAATCTAAAGGAAACAGTTGTGGCATCACGCTCATTGAAGGCAATTTGTTGTTCTGAAGCATTGCATAGTTTTCCTAAGACCTTTGACACATTTTGCTGTTGGCAGACACTTGTATGAGCAATGTGTTTTGTTGTTGCATATGATGCATCTCGTTTGCAACTTAAGTTTTAGTTTTGCCTTTTTTCTATTGTTCATATTTCATTGCTCCAGTATTGTTCTGCAGTACCAGCATACAGTAGTACCCTTTGTTATAATATTGTTTCTTATCAGTCAAAATTACAAAAAACTAACTGAAAACTAAAACAATGAAAAATTCCTGGAATTCCAAAAAATTCCCGGGTTTTTCCCAGATTTCCCGGGTCGTATACACCCTGGCAAAATACACATGCTGGATGCTGCAGACTGTGGTCTTGTAGTATATTTCAATATAACTTGGGGTTCACAAAATCACATACACATGTTCTGCTAGACTTCAATCAAAATACTGGCCTGAAAGTACCTACAGTTACATTTTTATAGCGTATATGGGCTTTTTAGATTATGCGTGCCGTGATGAATGGTCTGTACAGTGAGACAACATTGAGGTGCCTATTTTCATGACAGCTGCTGTAATTCTTAGACACTTTTTAATCAATGGTACAAGGTTGTTATCATCTTCAGTTTGAAGGCTGGTTTGATGCAGGTCTCCATGCTGATCCATCCCATGCAAGGCTTTTCCTATCTGAACAACTACGGCAACCTACAGCCACTTGAGCACACTTACTGTATTCATGCATACCTCTACCATTTTTACATCCTCTCTTTCACCTTGTCTCCATTACTAAACTTATTAGTCCTACTCTCAGGATGTGTCCTAATAAGCGATATGATTCTTTTAGTGAACTTTTGCCATACATTTTTCTTGGCTCCGATTTCATTCAGCACCACCTCATTAGTTATTCAACCTACCCATCTAATGTTGAGTTTTCTTCTGTAGCACCACTCTCCAAAGCTTGTATTATCCTATTGCCTGAACTACTTATTGGCCATGTGTCTTTTCCATAGAAGAGGATAAACGGCTTCAGAAACTTACTTCCTTACAGCTATTTAAGTTTATGTTAGATATTAACAAATTTCACTTTTCCACAAATGGTTCTAGCTACTGCCAAAATCTACTTCATATTATCTTCATTTCAACAGCTGTCAATTACAGAGCTAACCTAATAATGAAACTCATCTACTACTTTGAAACCTCATTTCCTAATCTAATTTCATCAGCACTGCCTAATTTAATTCAACTACACCCCATTACCCTTATTGTCTTTTGTTGATGCTCATCTCCTGTTTTCATGATACTATACATTGCGTTAACTGCTCTTCTAGGTCCTTTGACCATCTCTTAACAGAATTCCAATATTATGGGCAAGCCAAAAAGTTGTTATTTATTCTACTGAACTTTAATTCCCTTTCTAAATTTTTCCTTGCCTGCCCACTGAATAGATGGAACAATGTTAGGGAGATATTGTAACCTTGTCTCTCAGTCACTTCTCGAATACTGCTTCCCTTTAGTGCCCTTGGGCTCTTATTATTGCACTCTGGTTTCTGTACAAATTGTAAATACTGTTTACATTCTCAAACAATGGAAACTATGTTGGAATATCAACAATTAAAAGAAAAAGATACAATTACTACTAATTGACACACTAAGTTGCACACATGCATAACAAAAAGACACTTACACATTAGCTTCCGGCCAAAGTCTTCATCAGAAAAGCAAATAAGCATTCCTTCACAAAAATTCGCACACCTCACGAGCACATACAAACCATCTCCAACAGCTCATACCAGGGTACACACATTAGCTACCTTCAGATTCAACAGCGAACGTTCCATTCGACATAGTCAAAAGCTTTCTCAAAACTTACTACTCCCATAAACATAGGTTTGCCTTTTTTTAACCTGATCATCTGAGGTGAGTTTCTATAAGTTCTACATTTTTCTGTAAGCTATGTGTATCAGTATTTTGCAACCATGATATATTAAACTGACAATTTGGTAGTTGTCACACATCTTTGGAACTAAAATTATCATGTTCCTCCAGAAGTCTAAGTATATTTCATCTGTCTCATATCTTGGTTTCATTGCTGAGTGTATGCCATTGAGTAATCTGTGACTGATAAAATGAAATAATCCAAACTGTTAACACTTGCAATATGTCAACATGCAAATTGTTGGAGGCAAAATACATTCAATGCTTCTAAAATGGCTACTCAAAACACTACTCCAACTGCAGTCTTTATTTGAACATTTTTAGGTGTGAATAATAGAACTTTGTAATTACATTTTCAGTTACAAATGTTTTAGGGAGTAATGTGTTAACTGCAGCAGGAGACATGCAGTACAACTGGTGATACAAGAGGGTACTGTGTGAGCAGTTCCGAGCAGGATGGTGGTTTGAGGGATTGAGGAAAGGTGAATTAGGGAGGGGGAACCAGCTCTGTTTGCTGCTGCACTCTGTTCTGGCCTCAGTATAGGCATGAGTGAACAAGAGGTTCCTTCGTCTGTTGCGCAATGTACTATGGAAGTTTTTAACACATGAAGAGCTTAAAACTGTCTGGCATTTTAAAGGCACAGTTTGAAAACACTACATTGTCCCACAACTGGGTGTTTACTTGGGCCACACAATTTAAGGGCAGTCATGAAAGTGCAGAAAATGAAGGTCATGCTCATCGCCCAAGGTCAAATCTCATATAAGACAACACCTGTGCTGTTCAAGAGCTTATTCAAGGTGATTGTTGGTGAAGTGTTTCAGTATTGAAAGTGCTTGTACCGTTATCTGTTTCAGTATTGAAAGTGCTTGTACCATTATCACTGAACACCTCAACTTTAGAAGAGCTAGTGCTCAATGGGATTTCAAATTGATGATATAATGGTAAGGTGGAGATTTCACAACTACAATTTAAACTGTAATACATTTCCAGGTGCAGATGTGGACTCTGACCACAAATATTGGTTTCAAACAGTAGATTCAAGTATCTAAAAATAAGATTGACAGAAAGTACATAATGGCTGGGCAAGAATGGCAAGAAGACAAACTGAAGGCTGCAAAAACAGGGTGTATAAGTGGATGAGGGAAAAAAATCCCAGATTTTTCTCAGTTAAAAATACGCTTTCTCCATGGTGAAAATACTCTTTTTCCCATGTCAAATGACACTATACTTTTCCTTGGAACTGTAAAACTTATCAATCCTTCGAATGTTTATAGTTTTCTACACCGACGTAGAATTTCCTGGCACTTGAAAGCCACACGTTTTGGAAAGATCTTTGATGTGCAGCAACCTGTACGCTGCATATTTTCGTGTTACAAAGGTATAAATTCAAATTCCACCAAACACAGCATGTTACTTTCCGAAGCATTGAAATCTAGATTACGATGTGCTTTTGTAAGCCAGTCATAGCTCGTATCAAGTGATATCACCGGCTGATGACAGCCTAGGACACGTAATGCAGTCAAGCCAACAGCAATATCATTCTTAAGTAGTGCGAACACACAAATAAGAAAAAATAATGGTTTAAATTAATATACATAGTGTTGCTACAAGAAAAGCACAGCTTTCACATATAATATTGGTCTCTTAGATTAATAAGCTGCGAGAGAAGCTAAACTTCCACTATAACGTTTATCTTTTTTGAGCATGTTACACTTTAAGATACATCACACAAATGTGCCAGTAAAATTTTTTAGAAAGATGTAAATGTCTGATCTTCTAAATGGTCGTCCTCAAGGAGCTGAGTTTTAAATGAGAGTCAAATGCTCTGTGATTTAAGAAATTTATTGTACATTCTTGCACATAGTTCATCTTGCGTGAAAGGAATTTTCTTTTTCCCGCGACCTGTTACAAATTGGTACGTTTCAGCAGGTGCCAGAGATCACCAGATAACAGGTGTCACCGAGTTTGCACAGCTACGATGACACAGGAAGCTCGTATGTAAAACATTAAAAGATCTTACATTATGTCATAAAAGAAACAAGACATATGACGATACTACAAGAGCATCGGAATTTCGTGAACCGCACTAAAATGCATAATTCGGCTGAAGTGCACATTTGTATGTCCAGGTTTGGATGTAAATTTTCTTGGGAGTACCAGTACTGTATTATCTCATGTTTGGTTCTTTATTATGGCATAATGGTGATGGAAAACGTGCACTTGAAATGCAGCAACCAGTTGAAACTGGCCAATAGTATGAAATTAAATGCTCCATTTCAAATATATTGACTGCCTCAGCAGATTGAGTAATAAAAGCCAAATCTCTCTAGCAAACCAACAAAAATAACTTCACTGTTTTGTAAGGCGATTAATGCTACACTGTCAGAAAGGTGAAAATAAAATCTGAAACTAAGAACATATTTCAGCCTTCCGTAATTGTGCGAATGTATTTTAATTCATTTGATAGATCCCAGAAACAGAAATCCATTTTGTTTCCATTTAATGTGAGAGCAATAAATGAAGAGGAAACAGCAAAACCACTAAACATACGCACAGGTCACGTGGAGATTACCCACCTCCCCACAACAGACTGCTCTGTGCATCAGCCCCAGATCTATGATATTTCCGAATCGGGCAATTCTAGATAATGGTGCCCCGCCACACATCTGTAGCCAGAAGTGGGAGAAAGTACTACTAAATACGCGTCTCAATGGCGCATGCGTTAAGAGCCCACCCACAACTGCTCAAACGGATCTAATGTAAACAGTTGTCATGTCACACTCATTGGAGGCAATGAAGCCAGTATTAAACAAAGAATTAAAAACTGAAGGTGGAAGGAATATATGGAGGATCTATGAATAGGAAAAGGTTGGGCACCAGCGCTCCATGTGGAGGAGCCACAGTGGGCCCAGAGCACATGACAACAGCGTAATGTTGCTAGCAAACGCTTTTTGAAAATAATCATTCTGAAATTAGTTTGCGTAAAATTTGAGTAGAAAAAATACCATTTTAATTTTAAAAACGAAATGTCATTTGTGCGTCAGGCTGATACTATTCAGTAGGCTTGAGTAACACATTGCACTTCTATAATTTTGTGGTACCTGGTGAGTGTAAACACTTGAGAAGAGAAGCTGATGCAGGACTATCACAATCAAGCAGTAGCTGTCATGTTTGCTAGTGAAGTATCCAGACAAACAGTGGCATCATTTGGCATCATTTCCAGACAAATAGTTTTGACAGCCAGTGTTGGACACGTTAATCTTTTATTGTATCTTGCGTGAACAATAAACATGTCTCTTCTTAGCTCCTGCTCGCTATACACACATTAGCCAACAATTAGGAAACTTGAGCATTCCTTGTTCATAAGAAGTTAGCTAGTGCTTCATCAACCAATGGTGCACACACTCCTCAACATCTTCATTGTTTCCCATCAAGTGATTCTTTCATGGACACAAACAAAAACTATTTGGGGGGGGGGGGGGGGGGGGGGGAGACGACAAATCTGGACTGCAGGGAGGGTGGTCGAATTTTTCCCCGTGCCTGACCTCCAGTTTCTCCCTTGTCTAAGTCACCGTACAAATCATAGCATTTATGGAGAAGGATGACATCCCTGATGTGCATTCCTCATCTTTTGTTCCAATAAGCAGCTTTTGCTAATGTTAACAACAGTCAGTAGCGAACTACATTCACTGCACATCAGTCGGGAAGAAAGTCAATGAGCAGCACTCCTCTGTAGTCTAAAAACACAGTCACAATAACTTTTCCGACTGAGAGACATGTTTTAACCATCACTTGGCAGACTTCATCCTTTCTTTGCCACTCCTTACATGCAGTTTCAGATTCTGGAGTTTAATGACACCACATGTGATGACACCCTTCAAAAAAATCCTGCCCTTCGTGCCAGAGTTGAGGAATATCTCACAAATCTCATATCTGACCTGTTTTGCTGTTCCTTAAAAAGGGCCAAGAGTAGTACTATGGAGGGGGGAGAGGGAGGGGGAGGAAGGCAGGCGGGAGGGAGGAAGGGGGACGGAGAAGGGGACAGAGGGGGGGGGGGGGGGGGGGGTCGATCTATGTGAACTAAGATGGCATGTATGTGTTGTGTTAAACAGTTTGGGGTAACCTGTGGCACTATCTCCAGTGGTCACAAGCTGCTTTTACTTTCTTGCTATTCCCTTCAGTGTTTAAAGAGCCTGTAACTACCGGAGACAGTGTCAGATTATCCAGAAGGTCTAACACAACACAAAGATATTGTATTAAAAACAAAGATTCCAAGACTTACCAAGCGGGAAAGCGCCGGCAGACAGGCACATGAACAAAACACACAAACACACACACAGAATTACTAGCTTTCGCAACCGATGGTTGCTTCTTCAGGAAGGAGAGGGAAAGACGAAAGGATGTGGGTTTTAAGGGAGAGGGTAAGGAGTCATTTTTTTCCCCTAAGGGAAGTCTTTCCGCTCCCGGGATTGGAATGACTCCTTACCCTCTCCCTTAAAACCCACATCCTTTCGTCTTTCCCTCTCCTTCCTGAAGAAGCACCCATCGGTTGCGAAAGCTAGTAATTCTGTGTGTGTGTTTGTGTGTTTTGTTCATGTGCCTGTCTGCCGGCGCTTTCCCGCTTGGTAAGTCTTGGAATCTTTGTTTTTAATATATTTTTCCCATGTGGAAGTTTCTTTCTATTTTATTTACATCATCAGATATTGTATTAAGAAACATAAATCCAACTTGAAGGTTTAAACCTCTCAGAATCTGCTGTAGAAATAAATTTTGACCTGTAAGAGTGAACCTGTTTTATTTGACACCAACAACAGTTACTGTACAGCCTAACCAAAATGTTCACATTTAAACCTATGCAGCCGTTTGCAATGTTCATAATGCAATCAAATAATTTTAGATACTACATGTCACGCCTGCTGTGTAGTTTACCCGGAGATAGCAAAAGGAAGAAAGGAGAAAGAAAAACTGATACAAAGATGAAGGACAGGGTGATAAATGAAGGGGAAAAAATCAAATTTAAAGGGAACTCTTCATATTATAACTGGAATGTGTGTGCTCCACCTCCTTGCAATACTGTGTGTCTTGTATTTCAACTTCCAATGAAGGACAGTAAATTTCCTAACATATTGCGATGTACAGAGAGTGTCTGAGAAGTTCAGTAATTGGTCTCAAAAATAAATGAAGCGAGGGTTATGAACATAATACCTTTACTGGCTCTCAAAGTAATCACAGTGAGCTCGGTGAGCTACAGCACACATCTGACATTTTGTTATGCCTACTGTCAGTAAACTTTTCTTGTGGGATTGCTTGAAGCACCCTAGTCTCACAAGGTTACCACAATTTTCCCCAAGTGAAATTCCCTGATATTTCACTGATTTCCAGACGAATTTTAGAATTTTTCCCTGATAAATGTTGAGATCTCAAGGGTAAGTTAATCTGTCTTTGCAGCTATGGTTCATGAAACAATAGTGGGGGAAGGGGAGAATAACCTTGCAAGCAGATGGCATTTCCTGATGTGAGAAAAAATATTAAGTACTAACATCAACATCTGTTGTAATGAACTGCTTTCAGATGGAGAAAGCAAGCCAAATGATATGCGTGTTTCATTAAGACCACTGATGTGATTTTACTTCAATAAAACAAAGCACATTTGGTGACAAAAATACATATAAACGATTAATAAAAAAGGGCATTCTGTCAGGAAATGGTGAACAGTAAAAAGTTGGTCACAATGTGCACAAATGCGTGGGAGAGCGCCACTTAACAAATGGTGACCGCTAAAAAGACAATGCCGAATACGCAACCTAGTTAAAATGACTTCCTCACAGCAGGAGAGCTGAGAGGTGGTCTTCCAAGATGCTGGGAGAGGCTTAATAACCTGGTGCTTGTTCCCATGAAGGGAGGACCAGTAGCAATACCAAAGTGACACCACTTTCTGACAGACAGTAACACTGAAGATAGTCACAGTGAATGTAAGAACTAGTGTGATGAAGCAGAAGGACTGCAGTCTTGGCAGCGGCAGCAGCAGCAGTAGCAGCAGCAGCTTCAGCATCCTCGTTTCCTGTCAGACTGACATGACCAGGAATCCACATCACAGTGGCTCCATCAAGGGTGAGCAAGTGAAAGCTTTCCTGCACACATTGCACTAAGGGATGGACATTGTACAGTGCACAGAGGCTTTGAAGAGCGCTGAGAGTGAGTGAGCAGATGACACAAATGAAAAGCCTATGTCGTCGGTTGTACTTGGTTTCCTGATACAGGGCAAAGAGCTCTGCTACAAATACTGAACAGTTTGCCGGAAGTGGAAAATGAAAAACATCAGCGCCAACAATGAAGGCACACCCGACACCACAGTCAGCCTAAGAGCCATCAGTGTACACAAAGGTACTATTGCGAAATTCTGTCGGAAGGTTGCGAAACTGAAGACAGTAGAATGAGACTGGTTCCGTGTGCCTAGGAAGCGAATGTAGGGCATGGTGAATCCAAGGTGGTGAAGGGTTCACACCCGCCAGGAAAGTTGCAGAGAATGTGAAGCCGAAGCAACAGCTGAAAGCGAACTCCAGGAGGTAACAGAGAAGAGTGATGCACTCCGTACAAGCGATCAAAGGAGTCACATGCATACCTGCTGAGGAGAAAGTCACGGCAGTAGGACAGCAGAAGTTCGGCAGCTTCTGCATACAGACTCACGACCAAACTAGTGTAAACGGTGCCAGTGGCCAAATGCAGGCTCATAGATAGTTTTGAGACAGTGTAGGAGGGATGGACGTTCAGACGCGTAAACAAAGCACCCACTATCTATTTTCGAACGTCCAATGTGCTGGTACAAACGGAGGTGGTGGTTCGATATTCACCCCAGGAAGTACCATTGAGGAAACATAGGACAATGTGGGACTGCGTGCAGTGGACTACCAGGTAAGACATGTGAGAGGACTAAGAGTGTTTCCTATCGCACAGGAGTCACAGGAATTTCACAGTTTAATTGAATGGAAGAGCAAACAGGCCCAAGATGTAAAAATGCTGAGGGAAACCAACTGCACCAACAGAAATTCATACAAACGGTTTTGTCATTGGAAAAGCAAAAGCCATCGGCAATGTTCCATGAGCAAGGACAATCGAGACACCACTGAAGATGCCGTTCAATGAGCCAGGTCCATGAAGAACTGCAATAGATGGCAAAATCATCAACAAAAAGGGACCCGGAGATGCCCAGTGGGACACAGGCAATAATAGGGTTAATGTTAATACTAAAGAGGACAATGCCCTGAGCCACACCGGTTTCCTGGATAAAAGTGTCCGACAAGGCAAAACCCCACGTGTACCTTGAAAATTCAAACAAGGCAAAACCCATATGTACCTTGAAAATTCGGTCTTTTAAACATTCGTCACGGAAACAGGGCACGCGACCTTGGAAGCCCCATGGTAGAGAGTATGGAGAGTACCAGTCCCCCAGCAGGTGTCGTAGGACTTATCCAAATCAGGAGGGGGGGGGGGGGGGGGGGCAACTAAAGACTGGGATTTCCACAGAAAACCATTAATGACATGGGTGGACAATGTGAAGAGATGGTCACCTGCAGAACAGCATGCTCGAAATCCACACTGTGCAGTGGTTAGTAAGTTATGAGACTCGAGCCACCATACCAGTCGGGCATGAGTCATAGGTTCCATCACCTTGCAAACAAAGCTGATGAGAGAGATGGGGTGGTAGCTAGAAGGAAGGTGTTTGTCCTTACCGGGTTTAGCTATGGGTATGACAGTGGCTTCACACCAAAGTCTGGGAAACGTGGCCTCTGCCCAGACGCGGTTGTACGTATTAAGCAGAAACATCTCTGCACACGAATTGCATCGCAGCACTCCTCAGTCCACCAAGGAACTGGGACATGGCAAGGTAAAGATAAAGTGCAGGGAATGGAACGTTCTGCAGTGGTAATGATAATGTTTGTACGGTATTTCACCTGTCAATCACAACCGAGAAAATCATGTTCATCAAAGATCACCGTGGAGGATTAAAGCCTCCAATCGACGATAGGTAGTCGTCATTTGGGTATGCGTGCAGGTGGGGTAGGAGTCAGCAAATGGATAGCACATAAGAAATTGTCGCTCAAGTATGTGTCAGAAAAAAGGAACCTGGGTGCTCCTGTGTTAATGCAGAAAGTCAGCCAAGAGGGCACCTCTCGGACAGGTTCTGGAAAAACCCCAAATAGGATGGTGAGCATTAAAGTCACCAAGCAGCAGAAATGGATGAGGTGCTAGCCCAATATGCTGGAGGAAGTCGGCCTTGGTGACATCAAATGATGGAGGGATGTAAATGGTACAAAGGGAGAAGGTCAATTGAGAAAGGAAAAGGCGAACTCCAATAGCTGGAAGACGTGTCATCAGGGATATGGGTTGACTATGAACGTCATCCCTTATGAGCAGCATGACTCCTCCATGAAAATGGAATCCCAGCTTATTCAGAAGGACACAATGGACCAGGAAGAAATGCGAAAGCTCAAAGCGGTCGTGACGACGCGATTTTGTTTCCTGAAAGCAGCTTACAAGGGGACACTGTGATTCTAAAAATAGCCGTAAATCCTCGTTGTGGGATCGAAGGCCGCGAACATTACATTGGAGTCACGATGAGGGAAAAAATAAAGCTGCTGAGTGCCAGTCTGTGAAGACTCGCTGCTACAGGGAACAGAGGCAGGAGGGTCCTGCTCAACGTGGTTCACAGAACTGTTAGCTTCATTCTGCTGTCGGCCTGTGGAATCCAACACAGAAAAAAGGTTGGTGGTGCACACCGCCGACACAGAGACTGCTCAGGCGAAGTTATCACGTGACGACACCGTCGAAGAGAATCTTCAAGTCAGCAAAGGAGAAGACCGTTTGCCTTTGTTGGACTTCTTCGAGCCTTTTCGATTAACGGAGAAAGACTCAAGTGTTGGTTGGCTGGAGAGACACAGAAAGTCTTCACGGAGTATTCGTCCTGTCCTTTCCAGCCTATTCATTGTGCAGCTGGTGCTTTCGCTACGTGAGGCTAGAGTTTCATGGCTTGTTGCACAGCTGGACAAGGGGACTGCGATGCAACCATAACACTGGGCACTTTCACAACCCCAGAGCTGAAATTGAGATAGCGAAGTCTTCGTGGCCATGTCCTTCATGGCGTGAGATTTAACAAGAACAGTACTATAAGGGACAGGTGGTAGAATGCAGGGTACGTGACTAGCCAATAACTTGCGAGCAACGGTGTAAGGAACTTGTTCCTTTACCACACTCAAAGATACATGGGACAATCTCAAGAGGATGTGGATGGTCACCCTTTGCAGTTGATACAGCAGGGGAAGAAGGCAGACAGTCGCCCTCATGCGTGTCCCTACCACAGGTTACACATTTGGCCGAGTGTCGACAAGGCATTGAAGTGTGGTTGAAACGATGACACTGGTAGCAGTGCTTCAGATTCAGAATATATGCGTGGACTGTGAGAACCTCATAGCATGCTTTGGACAGAAGCAGCTCTTGATCAAAGGTGAGGAAAAAAGTGCATGTGGGAACTAAGGAGGCATCTACCTTTCTCACCATCCCACGGATGGCAATGACACCCTGATCAGAGAGGTACGTTTGGATTTCAGCCTCAGTCAGATCATAGAGCAGCCTTGTGTAAATAGCACAATGGGAAGAATTCAGAGTTCTGAGGGTCTCAACATGAACAGGGTAGCCGTGTAGAAGCATAGCAGAAAGCAGTTGTGCTTGAGAATCAGAAGTTGTCTCCAAAAGCGAAGTCCCATTCTGTAAACAACAACAGGATATCACAGGGCCAGCAACTGCATCAACACCTTTTTGAATAATAAATGGATTTACCGTGGTGAAGGACTGACCGTCTTCACTAGTTGAAACCAAGAGGAACTGGGGCGCAGCTGGGAGGATCTTTGAACAGTTGGCCTCATTCCGTTTATATTTTGTAGATTTTGAGTGTGAAGATGATTGGCTTATTGTGAGAAAATCCCCCATGATTGCCAGTGTCTCCGATGGCAGGCTCCTTCCGAGAGGGGCCCTCTTCAAAAGGAGGTGCACCTGCCTTATGATTGTTCATACCTCAGGTCACACCTCCTGAAAACCTGACAGAGGAACCAATTGGTAATTTGGGAAGGTAACAGCTCAGGCAATCACACCTCACTGGACCTGGCCTGTACCAGGGGGGTACGTGCGAACCCTATCTGTCGACCCCGGGCTAGGAATTATGCATCCTAGTCCCCTGTTACACGTCAGACACATGGGCTGGCCTTCAGAAGTGCACAGGAAGGAACAAGAAAAAAGAGGAGACACTCACGGCAAAGCAGAGGAAGGATAAGTTAAGGTGAACAAAGAAAGGAAAAAGGAATGAAAAACAGTGGTGAGACTGTTCTTATGTCAGCTACAGTCAGTGCAGGACATTCCCCAAAACACCCCAGACATGTTCCCCACGGGACAGGAAAAAGAATAGCAAGAGGATAAACATGCAGCATGGAAGGGAAAAGATGCTGCAAAGGCTGGGGCCCCATGGTAGATTTCTGGCCCGAGATAGCAAATATCTAATGTCAACATCGTTTGTGATGATCTGTTTTTACATGGGGAAAGCAAGTCAAATAGTATGTGTGTTTCATTAAGACCACTGTTGTTATTTTATTTCAATAAAACAAAACACATTTCTGACAAAAAAAAAAGTGTTTCCTTGGGGGTCTGAAGACAGATTTAAATTACCTCTGCTGATTTCAGAAATAACCTCAGAAAAAAGTAGGCCTCTTGAAAGAAGTGTATAAGGTAGGGAAGAGGGGAAGAGTTGTGCAAACCAACGCTATAGGTGACCCCCCCCCAAAAAAAATGTCAGTTCTCCTATGTTCATTATTGTCTGTTCTTAGTCATTGTTTTATGTCTATTAGTTTACAGGTATTGTGTAATTTTTCTCTCGAGACATATATGAGTACATAGTGTACAAACCACCATCAACCGACAATTTTCTTCTTCTTATTGTCCTTACTTTCTAATATATGACCTACTTCCAAAGTGCTAAAATGTACTAGAATAAATGAAAGTCTGAAAAATACCACACTGTACAATGTACTTGCGGTGAGACAGTTGCAATTCCTGAAATCCATCGCCCGTGGCCTCTGGCCTGCCGAGGAGCACCACAGTTCTGGGTCCTCGGATAAAACACGAAAATCCACCGCATTATGCCACACACAGACAGACACGGACTGCAGGCAGATCAATGAGACTAGATCCAATGGGCAGGGCCTGCACATTAGTGGAAAATGATGGGCTTCAGATTGGTTGGCCCGATCCCTTAAGAGATAGCCAAAGAAATGGCCTCCGTTTTTGGCCCGTCATGGAAGCCCACTCATGTGGCCAGCAATTCACTTGTCACAGACACCATCTTGATGAAATGAGGCCGTGTTGATCACTCCATGCAACAGATAACTTGCGCAAATACTCTGATAATATCAGTAGTAATGAAAATAGGTATCAACTCAAAATGAAGATGAGCGCTGAGCCACAGACAGGCATGCTGAAAAGAATCACCCTCTCACATATAAATTTTTGGCCTTAACCTTTGTCACAGTTGCAGATTAGCAAAGACATTATAAGCACAATTGCCCACATACCTGACAACAGTGCTGCTAGTGATTCCATAAAAAGCATTTGCTGACAGTTTCCAATAGCTTTACAACCAATGTCAAAAACATGTTCTATGTAATGGTGATTACTTTGACGGTCAGTAAACGTACTTTCTTTGTAACTTTTGTTTTCTCTATTTTCTGAGAACATTAACAAAATTATTCAATTGCACCATGTACAGCTATTACACTGAAGTGCCAATGAAACTGGTATAGGTATCCATTTTCAAAGACAAAGATATGTAAACAGGAACAATACGGTGCTATAGTCGGCAACATCTAAGACGACAAGTGTCTGGTGAGTTATTAGATTGGTTACTGCTGCTACAATGCAGGGTATCAAGATTTGAGTGAGTTTAAACAGGGTGTTATAGTTGGAGCACCGTAAGCATCAGAAATCTGGTAGAACATCAAATCTCTGACATTGCAGTGGCTGGGAAAAGATCCAGCAAGAATGGGACAAATAACTACTAAACAGAATCATTGAATGTGACAGAAGCACAGCCCTTCCACAAACTGCTGCACATTTCAATGCTGGGCCATCAACAAGTACCAGCGTGCAAACTATTCAATGAAACCTCATCGATACGGGCTTTTGGAGCCGAAGGGCCCACTTGTGTACCCTTGACGATGGCACAACGGAAAGCTTTACATCTCACCTGGGCCCATCAAGGCCAACACTGGACTGCTGATGACTGCAAACATGTTGCCTGGTCGGACGAGTCTCGTTTCAAATTGTAACGAGTGAATGGACATGTTCGAGTACGGAGACAACCTCATCAAGCCATGCACCTTGTGTGTCAAACTGTTCAAGTTGATAGAGGTTCTGTATGGTGTGGGGCGTGTGCAGTTGAGGCGATATGGGACCTCTGATACATCTTGATACAACTCTTACAGGTGACACATACATAAGCATCCTGTCTGCTAACCTGAATCCACTCATGTCCATTGTGCATTCCGAAAGAATTTGGCAGTTACAGCAGCACAATGCGACACCCCACACATCCAGAATTGCTACACAGTGGCTTCAGGAACACTCTTCCGAGTTTAAACGTGTCCACTGGCCGCAGAACTCCCCAGGCAAACATTATTGAGCATATCTGGGATGCTTTGCAACGTGCTGTTCAGAAGAGATCTCCTCCCTCTCATGCTCTTACGGATTTATGAACATCCCTGCAGGATTCATGGTTGACGTCGTCGATGTTCCGTTTGTGGGGCACTCAACTGCACGCTAATCAGCACCTGTACTGAGTCCCAATTTTTTCACAGTCCAATTTTTTACACAGTTCAATCTAGCCACTGTCACTGATGATGATGACGACACAGACACCCAGTCCCTGTGCAGAGAAAATCCCCGACCCAGAGGCTGCAATGTTAGCCACTAGACAACGAGCTGCGGACAGGGTTCATGGTGTCAATTCCCTCCTCCAGCACTATTTCAGACATTAGTTGGGTCCATGCCACGTCATGTTGTGGCACTTTTAAGTGCCTGCAGAGGCCGTACACGATTATCAGGCAAGTGTACCAGTTTCTCTGGCTCTTCAGTGTAATAGTAGAATCTTGTAGTATTAACATAAATTCAGTGAAATAAAAATATTGGAATTAAACACATAAAGAAAAAAAAATTAAGAAAAAAAACTAATTTAGAAACAAATACAGCGCAATCAATAATCTGCATATCAGTATTATTTCTATGTCAAACTAGATTACACAACTGAACTATGTGTACAAATATCCACATTGCCTGGAATTCATATATTCCTGACATAGTTTTTCATGTCATGTTTCAATGAAATCTGTATTAATAATCCTTGAAAAATGAAGAATATATATATCAATCTCAATAGGCCTCCTATGGGCAGTAACAAATTTAAAATTGAAAAAGGTGTCAGGTAAGGAGTTTCCATATTTCAATATATTCTTAGCACTCAATAAATTTGTTCACTCCCCTCAACTGAGAAAATGAAGAATTCTGGTTGACATAATATAGCTAAATCGCATTCTCTTTTGCTTGTAGTGCAGAAAAACTTTAGAAACAAATGGAAGAACTTTGATGTACGAGTTAAAAAGTAGGCATGAAAATGAATTGCAGTAAGACTAACAACATATAATTAACAAACCAAAAATAGCACAAACTGACAATGAACTTGCAAAATTACACTTGTGTGCAAACCTCCAGAACAAAAATTGCTTTTGTATGATATGTCACAGCCTATTAACATAGCTTGATGAAATCTGCACTATATGTAGAATGAACACTACAGTAGAGTACAGAAGGTAAATGAAAGAAATACCCAATGAGACAAATAAAAATGACATTTATTCAAAGACAATAATCCCACTTAAGTCACTGTGATTCATGAAGATTCCCTGGACATTACAAAAGGCATGCCATGGTTCTCTTATAGGGTTGAGATCATAACAGACAGTAATACACGTTCTGAAACATGCTCCCACGCTGACCATAAAACTGGTAAGGAGTTCTTGTGGTAGGGCATTCTATTCCTTTACCAGCGTGGGTCACCACTGTTGGATGATCATTGGTGCATGCTGCAATACATCTCTCAAACACATCCCGCACACATACTAGATGGGCCACACCATTAGTCAAATATCCTCTCGATGCAAGAGCTCGTCCACCAGCGCTGTTCAATGCTACTGAACAAAATCATCCACAAAATTGAAGTCATGGACAAAAGAATCCCCTGACAAGACGAGCATGGAGAATTAGTACAGGGTCACAATGATATTTCTGTTAGCGTACTGTTTTCAAAGATTTGGAGGTCACTGTGCTCATGCAACATCATGTCTCGCTACACCATAACACTTGTACCACCAATACAACCACGTTAAACAACACTTGACATACTTTCATATGGGCAGAAGTGGGAAACGAAACGCATACAGGAATATTGTCAAACATGATCGTTATAGCAGTCCATGTGTTATGGTGTGGGAAGGCATAATGGGCTGACTGACTTCAAGGTCAGTAACTGTTAAAGAGTAAAAATGTACTCCATGTGCACCTTTTCAGAGATGCTATTAGCCCAAACATCATTTTTATGGATGATATTCCACAACAGTATCGAACAGCACTGTTGGAGGAGCTCTCGTAACAAGAGGATATTTGGAAAATGGACTGGCCTGCCCATTCCTCTGAACTTCAACTCCATTGAGCACGTGAGGGATGAGTTTGGGAAATGTATTGCAGCACATCCACTTGAACTAATGAACATCCAAAAGTGGTTCACCACAATGGTGGAGCAATGTAATGCTCTACCACAACAACTCCTTACTTGTCTTATGGTTAACATGGGGGCATGTTGCAGAGCATGCACTGCCATCCATGGTGATCTCAAACACTGTTAAAAGAACAATGGCATGCCTGTTTTAAAGACCAGGTGACCATCATGAATCATGGCGACTTTAATCTACTTATTGTCTTTGAATAAGTGCCATTTCTGTCCAATAATTGTGTATTTCTTTCAGCAATTCATACTATGTACAGTCCAAGTTTCATCAAGCCGTGTTACTTGGCAGTGACACATCATGCAAAAGTATTTTTGTTATGAAGTTTTGCAGACCGGTACAGTTGATGAGTCGATGTATTTAGAACAGCTAAAAGCAATGACCTTGTGGGGAGGAGAAGAAATAAAACAGTGGGTAAAAATAGCTTGGAGTGCACTCAAGACACTTTAGTCCAATTAAAAGTACTTGACAACTGAAATACATCACCTGCCACTACAATGTTGCCACATCCACTTCTGGCTTCTCATCAGTTAAAAGCAACATACGAACCCAGTCTCTGTCTTCACATATGCTGGACTGTGAACATAGACCAATGTTGGGAGTGGCCACTGAGAGGTGAAACGGAAACGCAAGATGCTGTGTCAACAGTTGGTTTTCAGTAACCCACGACTGTCGCAGAAGCCAACTAGTTTGATAACCCTGAATTTAAACTTGTGTTCTAATCTAACCACAAACTCATGATGTGCAAGGTATTTGAGACAACAGCAGTGAACAATCTGTGGCTGAACAAAAATCACGATCACTTTGTTCACAGTGATTAAAATTAATCTCTATCAGCAGAAAAATTTCAGTTTCAGCGGTAAAAGAAAACTGCGATCTGTTGCTGCCATTCATTAAATGAAATTATCTGCACATTGACTACACGGGCTGTTGTTACCAACTGATGAGCAGACCTCGTTGACATTTGGCTCCAAATTACTGGTGGTAAAGCCAGATTCCAACCACAAAAAAAGAATGATAGGAAGAAAAATAAGAGCAAACAGAAGGTCAATTGGGGGGGGGGGGGGGGGGGGGGGAGACCATAAGTGTCTTTTGATTACGTTTAGAAATAATAGATTTTCTCTGCACTAAAGATTTAAACGTAAAGCCTCATATGCTAACCATTGCATTACACCACTATGCTGCATCATGAATCTGGTAACCTCCAGTCGCGACGATGAATTGCAGCCTTCAAACATTTAGCTTCCACAATATTGTGTGAAAAATGGCCAGATCCAGTATTCAGGATCCAAATACATCAGGACAGAAGGCCGGGCAAGGAACTGGAAGCAAACTGACAAAATATTGAGAAAGTTTGGACATGGCACTGCAGGCTCTGGTAGGAGGAAACCAGCTCCAAAAAATGAAGTGTAAACTACAAAGCAACTTTAATTTGACTATAAAAACTTTCTCAATGTCTTCCAATGTGCCTGAAAGTTTACAGGTAGTGGGCCATATTATGAATGGGAATTAAAATTGCTATATTTTTATCAAAATAACGAAGTT
Source organism: Schistocerca gregaria (assembly GCF_023897955.1). Taxonomy (NCBI): domain Eukaryota; kingdom Metazoa; phylum Arthropoda; class Insecta; order Orthoptera; family Acrididae; genus Schistocerca; species Schistocerca gregaria. The sequence continues at coordinate 117,601,135 of NC_064926.1, forward strand.
ATAGACCAGGAAGTTATTTACAGGACAGTTACCACAGCACCAACCAATTGGAGAATGTTCTTCGTTGAGTAGTGCTCACCTTCTGCTGCAAATTCATGTGTTGCTTGCATTACAGTCATACTTTGTGATAAAACATTTTGACTGGATGAACTTTTTCTGAAACAACTCGTTTCACTATCTGCATAAGTGTGACATACTATGGGACATTACATGGATCAGTGTATTTTCATGTGATTAGTTGCTACTCTCACAAGAATGACGGAGATCTGTCTGGGAACTACTACTGTACATAAAATACAACTAAAAAATTGATAACACTGATTACTTTAATGCCCATGAAAGTGGTATCGCACTATTAGCACGGGGCATTCATTAAAAGTGGTATAGTAGTTGTGGTCCTGCAAACCACATTTCATAGTGGACATCAATGGGGGAAACGACAAATGTGTGTGATACGGAGCCAAAAAGCTGTTGCTGGAACAGCTGTATACTTACAGCCATACTGCATGCACAGTTAACTTTGAACTGACAAAACTGACACACCCCCTCTACTCTGCTGTCATTCATTTTTTTAATCTTAATCAGGCATAACAAACAAAAAAACCAAACAAAAATTAGATCAGGGAACAGATTGAAATCGTTGATTTAATAAAGACTATTAAATTATACGGAGATGGAAAGGCCATTTAGCCAGGCAAATATATGGTAGATGGAACAAGAGGTTCTTTACTGAATTCTAAGAGATAAGAAAAAAATCAATGCATAGGCAAAACTGGTGGGTGTAGCTATACATTGTACTTAATGGAAAAATCTAGGTCTTTATGCAGTAATGGGTATCGAATGTCACATAACAGACCCAGAGGGTGTCACTCTCCCCAGAACATGTATTACTTTGTTTTAATTTGTATAAAATTATAAAAGCAAGGGCAATAAATCAACCAAGATGAAATATAAAGTATTTTAAAAACTCTTTAAGTATGAGCCATAATCATTTGATTTTAACGGTGCAGAAGAAAAGTTAAAATGATTGTAACATAATAACTACTACTATACAGATGACAACACGGTTTAACCAAATAATATAATTTCAAAGACAACTGTCATATATCTGATATTCAACTGCCAATGCAAAGAGAGTGTGTGCATGGATTTGTGTGCATGTATGTGTGTACCTCCCATCTGACCCGGTGGTGGGCCTCTTGGCGGTGGTCCTTGTCCAGGAGGTGGGCCTTGCATTGGTGGGGGCTGACTATGGGGTGGGAATCCTGGACCTGGGTGGTGGTGAATACCTGTAAGCAAAGGAACATTTGATAATGTTTACACATGAAAAATATATAATGCAGGTATACAGTACATGAGCATGCCAGTTTCTCACAAACTTAGGACCATGTGTGCTGACAAATGAAAAAAACATATGAAGACAAAACAATTTTGTGTCCAAAAAGATCCACAGATTAAAAATATTTTTATATTCTGAAACCGTAAGGCTTTAAAAATAGTGTCACCATCATGATAAAAATGCACTAGGAAGATACTTGGCGAGTCAGGAACCTGTATCGTCATTTTATTGTATCTTTCAGAATGCATAGATCATCACTAAAACAATGAATTCATTTGCAAGACAGGTTTCCCAGTAGTCATCCCAAAATGTGGGAAAGATCAGGCCGATCCTTATTTGACAATCAAAAGAAACATCAATGCAAACGTGCTTTTTTAATGCATTTATTGCAGCCTGCAGACATAGTCTATGCTGCAAAATTTGCTAACTGCAAGTTTCTGCAGTTTTGAACTGGCACATAATAATAATAATAATAATGAGTGATTCTAGTCAAATGATAGAAACTAATCAAGAAATAAATTATAATACTTCAAATTTTAAATAAGTGCCAGAAATAGAAATCACAGTTAAACAAAAAAATTTTCTGTTTTCCAACATTTGAGTACACTGTGTAATTCAAACATATTTTTCTCAATGTTTTCAAAATATATGTACGAATCAGACATGTAAAGAGGATGGACCAAGGAAGAACAAAGAAAAAATGCCCGAAAAAGAGGTTTAACGATACAGGCTGGCCAAGGAAACACACTCACTGGAAATAACAGAATGGGAATTCATCATCGATATTCCTTCTCCGGAACTACGTAAACAGGCACTTCAAAAATGTATGAGTTTCACCACATTTAAATAAAAGAGTTGCTCAAGTTAAATACTAACATAAATGTGACTTCTTACATATTACTAGAGCCTGGGACCAGAATCAGACCAAGAATCTAAGCATCTGGAGAGGTTTGTAGACAATACAGGAGTGCTATTTTTGTCAGGCCCCGATATCTAACTGCAGCTAATTCATCAGTAGGATGAAAAGAGAGAAGAGGTCATTCAATGGGATAACTCAAACGAGTCAGTTCTGATACATGACAGCATGCTTCCTGCACCTCACTGATATGCCAAACTAATACGTCCACTAACACCCATCTCTCTGTTCAACCTACCGCTGTCCGACAATGTACAGTGTCTTTCTTGTGATCGCACAATTTTATAAAATCAAGTAAAGTCTTTTCTTACTATAATAATTAGACTAAGGATTTTAAGCCTCTCATAATCGTGATTGTTTCCTAGTGATCTGTACATGCCGATAATTCTGAAGGCCCACAATGTCTAAGTACAAACCTATGAGCTGCCCATATATATTCTTAAGTTGATTTACCAACATAAGTGCATTTCTGTACTCAATCATTATACACAGATGTTAGTGAGACAGCAGTCTAATAATGGGTGACAGTACCTGAATGTTGCTTCACCAATATCTATGTGAGTAAGGGATTGAGTGCAGAAATGCACTGTTTACTGCTGAAGCACCTTCAGAATGTGTGTAGGCAGCTCAGACATATCCGTACCCAGATGAGGATTTAATTAGGTTACTATGTGCATGTTTCAGAGTTATCAGTACATATTTTACACTTCCAATGGGCACTGTGCTGAAGTTAACCAATTGCCTGCAGGAATGGCATTCCAGCCTGAGTTGCTGGAGTTGACCATCATGTGCACATGAGGTGTGCTTCCTTATAGGTATGAGGAGTGTGTTTCTCTCTGCTGACGAAGGCTGTGGCTAAAACCTTTATGTAAGTGCTTTTTTTTTTATTTAGTTATTTTGGCTTTGGGTTACAAGGAGTATGCAGCCAACAAATAAGTATGTCTTAATTGTGCCTGTCTGCAACTTAAATGTGCCTTATTTACTGCAAGTAGCGATCTATCTTTCCAACATTGTAAAAAAATAAAGAAAAATCAGCATATTATGGGAGAGAAACCGATTGTGGTGGGGGACTAGAATATTACAGTGGAAAAAGGCTAGCTGGTAGTACTTTCCACAGAGCACACTTTAACGACAGGGAATAATGTAGAAATCGCAAGAGAAGGTCGTATGCTTGGAAAGGCCTACAGACATCATCAGAAGGTTTCAAATAGATCATGCAATGGGAAAAGGTTTAAAACTACAAAACACCGCTTTAAAAAGACTAGACTTTGATCAAAGTTTATTAATTTTGAAATGTAGATTAAAGCTGAAGAAACAAGATAGAAATGTAACCCTTTCCACTCCTGCGATGAGTGGTGCTCGATACTGCAAATTTTATTTTCCACTCCAATGCCAATGCACGATTGAGAGAAAAACAGTCACTTTTGAGCTAGCAGTCTGACATAATATGATTTCGAAACAAGAACAATGGAGCTGGATCAAGATTGAATGCGCCAGAGTTCTCACAGCACGACAGTGTCATCAAGGTCTTCAAGAAGTGTGCAGGGAATCGGCATTGCCGTACAGAACAACGGCACAATGGGTAAAAGCCTTCAATAAAGGTCAGCAAACTGTGCCAGACATGCATCGGGGAGGTCATCCTAGCGTTCCTAAAGTGCAAGCTGTTGCTACAATTCGTGAGCTTTCTCATGAAACCAGATTAGTGCAAGCGATTGTGTTTTGCATCCTGAAGGAATGCCTGTGCATGCGAAAAATTTCATCATGATGGGTTCCGCATGACTTGACAGAAATGCAGAAATGGATGTGTTACGACGCTGCTCAGGCACACTCTGAGCGCTATGAGCACGAAGGAGAGGCTTTCTTACATTGTACCTTAACACTCGATGAGAAATGGGTCAGACCGTACGAGCCAAAACTGAAACACCAATCCAACGAATGGTGTCATTATGGGTCGCCACAAAAGTCGAAAGTGCGTCAGAGCTCCAGTATGGTGAAAGTTATGGTGATTCTTGTGTACGACTGATGTGTTATCCTAATGCATTACATTCCTCTATGGCAGACTGTAAAGGCACTGTATTACTGTTCATTTTTAGAGCACCAACTGCGATCAGCTCTGCAAAAGAAGCGGCGACACTTCCTGCACAACCCACCCATCATTTTGCACCACAATGCACGAGCGCATACAGCAAAAGCTGTGGCTGTTCTGTTCGGTCAGGGGAATGGAACTACTGTACTATCCACCATACTCCCTGGACTTAAGTCCTTGTGACTTTAATTTGATTCCAAAAATGAAGGAACCACTTCATGCCATTTGCTTCAGAACTGTTCCAGAGATTCGACTGGCAGTAGACTGCTCCATTCGCACTATCAACAGAACAGGCTCTGCTAACGGTATAATATGCCTTCCACATCGCTAGCAATGGGTTCTACATAATGCTGGTGATTACTTTGAAGGACAGTAACAGGTGCGAACATGTAACTCTTTTGTATCGGTTGTGAAATCAATAGTTGCCACTATTTAAGTTCCAACCCTCGTGTATCCTAATTGTTGGTCCAGACAGATTCAAGTAATTGTCTGTGGTATGGCAATTTAAATAAGAGCATATGGAGTTGACCTGTGTGTGCATTATAGAGTGCAAAGGGTTAAAAAGAAGGGACCTAAATAAACTGAAACATCTAATGACCACTGAGATTACCAAAGGAAGCAAAACATAATTAGTAACGAAAAGGGGAAAGGAATACGATAAAGAATGGGGCTCGAAATGGTGAAAGCAAGAGAGGAATGACTGAGCAAAAAGCCCAGCAAAAATCCTTTGCTAATAGAGGGCATATTAATTTAACTGATGGAAAGAGAGAACATGAAAGTGCAGCAAATGAAACAAGCAAAAGGAAACATACATCTAAAAAAGGAGACTAGCAGAGTATCGAGTGACAAGGCAAGAAGAATAGTCTGAGGAGAAATGCAAAGCTGTAGAAGCAAGCTCAACTACACGAGTAATAGATGTCACCCACAGGAAACTCAAAAAAACCTCCAGAGAAGAGAGAATCAGCTGTATGAACATCACGAGCTACCAATAAACTAGTAATGAGCAAAAACAGAAGGTAAAGAAGAAAGTAATGTATAGAATGCCTATATAAAGTACAGAAACTAGATGACAAAATTATGAAAAGAAAAGCAGATGATGTTAAGGAGAGCGATTTAACATTGCACGAATAATTTGGAGGGGGGGGGGGGGGGGATAAAATAAAATATAGATCAGCCACATCACAAACCACTGCAACATACTGTAAACAAGAAGCAAGATGAGTTAAGAGTTTTTGATAATGCTGACAACTATCTTTTCAAGAATAACAAGGTCCACTTTTGAAGTATAGAAGAAATGAAACGTGACAATTTCTTATATATACAGAAGGTAGTCTGCTCACCTATAAATAATCCAAGAAGTCTTTGATGCTCATCAATTAGCATACCAGTGTTTGTGACAGGAAGGCTACAACAACTCAAGGGAGTGAAGCCTACAGCTGCAAATCCTTTGAAAACTGCTAACACTGGCTGATAAAACAAGCATCAACAGTGACCATTTCTGTTAATATTTAAAAATGTACTAACTCATGGAATAATATGGGTAGAGAGGTAAAAACTGACACATGCCTGAAAAGGTAAGAGGTTTTATTGAAACCAGAAAGAGAGTTCAAAAACAGGCCAACCAGAGATGCTGGATAAGAAAACGTCGGTGGTGCCATTTCAGGATCATGTATAAAATGAACTATTGAGAGGGGGAGTCAGATCACCCTAAATACCCACCAGAACGTACAACTTTTATGTATGTTGGTGCTCCATCCCGTATCACTTGCACGTATCGTTTGGAGAGAATCGCATGCTGCACTGACACATCTGTCATGCTTAGCCTCCCAACTCTCCAGACCTCAATCCGTGTGATTATTGGGTATGGGGTTACCAAAAATCTCAAGTCTACCACTACTGTCCGACCTCATTAGGGATGCTAAATGACAACATTCGACGGCAATTTCTCACTATACTTACTGATTTGTTATATAGTGCTGTTCACAAAATTGTCCCTCAATTAATGGTTTTGTTGATGAATGACGACCAAACCACTGATCATTTGTTGTAAATACCATCCTCTTTGCTAAAAGATAACTGTTATGCTAATTATGGCTTTTGTATCGTATGAAGTGTCATCTGAAGGTGATTTTGTGGACTTTGTTTCAATGAAACTACATGCCATTTCAAACAAGTATCAAACTGTATCCCAATTTTCAAATGTTAACAGAGTTTTGGATCATCCTGTAGTTCGGTTCTAACTCACCGACAGTAATGTAGGGGCTACCAAGAATTCTTCAAATTGGAGATCATACAGAGTTCAAATTCAGGTAAATACATGTGTAGCCAGTAGCAATTCTGCTGTGCAACATTAATCCTCTCATTATAATCAGCCTGCAGTTTTCTGCCATCAAAGTCCAAGCCTTAGTAGTAGTGATGTGACAGTGCACAATGTAACTATGTCAAATAACAGTTCAAAGTTTAAGTAACCCTCCTATGTACTGCAGAGTGCTAAACAAAGAAAATAGATGGCTAACAAATATAGATTACTGTAAGACTCTTCAAATACATAAGAAAATTAACAACTCTGATTCTGTTTCATGTAGACCAAGACAATAATAACCAACCAGGACCTGGTGGACGGTTCCATTCTGGGCGAGGTGGCGGTCCCCGTGGATCTGGCTGCATTGTTCCTGGTGGTGGGCCACGAGGGGGACCTTGTCCTGGAGGGGGACCTTGGAATGGCTGCTGAAAAAAAAAAAAAAAATGCACCTGATTAACTGAATACATCATCATGTGGTAGCATGAATCGTGTGCTGCTCTGTCCGTAAGTTATTTTTTATGTTGCATATTTCGTTTCCTTTCCATTGCCCTTCACAATAACGTGGTGATTCCTGTAAACATAGGAAGCATTTCTGTTCTTTGCTCCACAAGTGTGAAATTGTGTCAAAAGTTCCGATAAAACATTCAAACTCTTTTTTAACAAGTCTCCTATGACCACATGATCTAGCTTAAAATTTATTTAGCTCAGAAACACCAATCATGTCACCTACCAGAATTTGCAACTTTGTTAACCAATATTAAATCCCTCTAATCGCTGACTCATGATGGAATGGAACTTAAAACACACATTAGCATAAAAATAACTGAGCCTGACATGCCCTAATATAACTTCCTTGTCCAGTATCTGAAGTATGCTCAATGTGTCACCTACGTTAATGAAACAACTGAACATGTTTTTAATTTTGTGAGTAATACGTAAAAGTCAACAAATGGTATAAAGAATTCTCTAGACATAAAAAACTGCTCCTATTCAAAACTTGACTGATTCAATCACCTGATAACAGATTGATATTATTGAATGAGACATTAAGGAGTAGACAACAATAACTATCCATCTTTCTTAATGGCTGTAACTGATAAGGGTAATCAGTTTCTTAATTACAGACTAACGTACAGTCTTTGACACTAAGTCCAAGTAATTGAATTAAGATACTTGAGGGTGAATGCCTCGAGAAAAAAAAATTCTAACCATTTTTATAAAGTTTATATGACTGACTAAAAAATATGAACTCTTAGTAGGAAGAAAATTGTAAGAAATAGTGTTTCTTTCTGGACATTTTGATATTCAATTAATAACATTAGTTCTGATATTGATCTTATTACAATTTTTTGTAAAGATCAGTAAATTAACCACATGATAATTGAATCAAAAGTGTTCAGAGAACTGCTGTGTGTGTGGGCTGCATACCTCACAGGATGCTCAAAAGCAGTAGGTACGTTCATTAATTGGTGCGTTCACAGAGTATGCCGGGGAGGTTGGGGAGGGGGTTTCACTTTTTGTCACCAGGTGAATATATGGCACTATAAGCAGTCAGAATGTGGTGTGGGTACAGCAAAATGGGGAGGCCTGATCGAAAACATAAAGAGTGATTTTGTCATGTTAGCAGGCTATGGTCATAAGTTACAACACGTATTCAATATGGTCTCTCAACTCTGCAACACCCTGCAATTCATGACACTGCATGGCCGACAGTTGCTCACACCATATCCGGTGTAATCAGAGTGGTATGTTGTATATGCTATCCTTCAGAGAAGGAAGAGTCCGGATACATCCCCTTGCCACATTCGAATTGCTTTTTTCGCCAAAACACAGCAGAATTCATAAATATTCATGTCACAAACATTCTAATGCAGTTAAACTTGCCGATAGAATCATTAAACACCAACTGATGGAAAGACACGTCAATATTTTGTGAAAAAAACATTAGTGGTATCAAAATAAAGTAAAACTTCCTCACATTTTATTCCACACCCACAGTAATTCTTTTTACAACAGCTATTGATGGTGCTAAAATATTACATCATTTATTGAAAAATCTGTAATGATTTGAATATTGTGGTAAATGTGGGAGTTTCGCATATTAATCATATGATTCAGTGCTCTCCTCGTTGCATACCAACATTTGCCATCATTATCTTCCAACATCAGAAACTGTCTACGAGATACGAGGAATTTTGCGAACATTTTATTCTGGCTGTTTTTCTGGCAGTAGAGTTTGGAACGAAGCGTTTTATATATGATCAATTTTCTTGAGACTGGTAAGAGACAGCAATATCCTTCAAAGTTCAAGGAAAAATTTAATACGTTGGCTAAATTTGATACGCAGCAACATATGAGCTAACATGCACCAAACGAAAGTTCATAGCAACCTCTATTCCTCACCGACACATTCCAAAATTCTTGCAATAGCTTACTTAATTCTAAAATATCACAGTAAATCCCACCTTTAATATAATGATAGACAATTCATCATAAAGCTGACAAATGAGGCTATAAGGTGTGCAAGAATAAACTGTTTTACCAAATAGATCATGACAATCATTTGAGAAGGAACACATGACTGCCAGGGGACACGTTATGTTCTGTTTGGTCTCAAGGTTTAAGTAACATTTGAATCAAAGTCATAAGGACTTAAGTCCAGGGAGTATTGTGGATGGTACAGTACTTCCCAGTCCCATCGACCAAAAAGAGTAGCCACACCTTGCGCTGTATGCGCCCGCGCATTGTGCAACATGATGGGTGGGTTGCACAGAAAGTGTCACCACTTCTTTCGCAAAGCTGGTGGTAGGTGATGCTCCAAAAATGAACAGTAATACAGTGATTGACAGTCTGTCGTGGAGGAAAGTAATGTGTTAGGATAGCACAATCACAGTCGTACACGAGAATCACTATAACTTTAGACCCATCCTTTGGCACCATCAACAGAACAGGCTCCACTAACGGTGTACTACGCCTTCCACATCACTGGCTATGAGTTCTACATAATGCTGGTGACTACTTTGAAAGACAGTAACAGGTGCATACATGTAACTCTTTTGTATCGGTTGTGAATAAACAGTTGCCACTATTTAAGATCGAACCCTCATATTTCTCAAATCGGTGTCTAATGATAACATCTGGCGTGAGAAAACAGCAGAAACAGGCATGTGACTGTGCATCAAGAGATCCTGCAGTTGCTTTTTGCAGAAAAACCAAATTTCCAATGTCGAGTTCAATTCATTGAACTCCAATTTTGTTCAAAAATCTCTAATCTTTGATGGAAGGTCAAAAGCAAGAAATCGATTCTTTGAAGCAGATTCACCAGTAAGTGACCTTAAGGTGCCAATAAAACTGGTTGCCCCTCAGATTTCTACCGTGTTGTTTTTCACTCGTGTTATACTGATATAGTGGTGAACATTGTGCACTGTAGACGCAAAGTCACGAATTCGTGTCCATTCACTCTTTGAGTTTTTAAGCCTCACTTCATCAGTCTGCTGAAAGTTATCAGTCTAGCGAAATCTCAAAAGATCATTTAATTCTCTTCTACTTATTAGTAGCAGCGAGAACTTCCAGAAACATCGCCATGAAAGAGCTTGTAGTTGCATCACAATCAGAACAGTTTATGCTCAAGAGTTTCAGTGCCATGAAACAGCTATCAGCCACCTGATGGCAGCCAGCATCTGCCCAAGTAATCACGAAACGGCATACATTGGGCATATTTCTGTTCTCGCAACAACAAATATTAAGTTGTTTATTATTGTAGTTTTATGATCTGCTGCACAAAATAACTTCAATAAATCGATTAAACACTATGCAATAACACAACAAGCATAGGATGCTATGAGTGTATCAAGTTCTATTAAGTCTTGCAGTTACATATCAGTGCCAGCCTGACGAAACATCATTTACACCTAATCAAACAGTCAGAAACAGTCTTAACGTTTGTGACATATTGTTCACTTTGTGTTTAATAGTGCGGTGAAGGTAGCAGAGGCAGCTTGAAACATTTATAGCATGCATGTGTGAAGTGAGCGCTACCAGACAAATCATCTTACATAAGTAAGTCTCCATAATTTACATGTGATGACTGACCATTTAACTTTAGTGCATATGCAGTCAATAGGTAAGGATCACAAGTCTGGTGCAGGAGTACTGCATGCTCTAATTCAAAGCAACAAAAATTAAATGGGTGACTATAACTGCATTTTTGTTTGAACATCAGTTTTCTCATTGACGTCTCCTGTTTAATACTGTTGTGATGCCTTCACTGCCACTTCTTTATTTTTTTCTTTAAGAAATTATTGGCTGAACCCTAACATAAGACATCTCCCTGAGCAAAGAGCAGTGCAAACATAGTGGGGCACAGAAGATTGCTGAGCACTACGAACTCTCCACAGACATGTGTTTATCCCAGTTGACATTTGCACCTTAAACTTAAGCACCTTTCGGTTATAGTGCCAGAAAAATGTTTGATAAAACTGCAGCAAGGGTTGCTACTACATGATCTCACACACACTGTTGATGACATAAACGAAAGTACCGGAAAAAGTTTGTTTGGGAAGTCATCCCTTCCTCACTTACTCTTCTGATCTCGTACCTCCAAATGTTTACCTTTCCCACTCCTTATAAACAGTCAAAATTTCTTTCTGGACAAAAATGTGCTTCAAATCTGGTTTCATGACATCTTTAACTCCAAACCAGTGGTTGTTTTTACTGTTACGGAATCCAATCTACTTGAGCATTGTCAGACACTTTTAGAGAATGTGAAAGAACACATTGTTGATGTTTAAATTTATCTCTTATTTTAACTGGTGTGTTCAATAAAACAACAGAAAGTAACTCATAAAATATGCACTGTGCTAACACAAATGAGTTAAACTTACCACAATGACCTTATGACAGAATCTACTTAAATAAAATGAAGCATCTGTAACACTAGCATGCCTAAAGCAACACAAACCTAAAGCAACATGAATTAGTACAATATTATCCACTTTGGACTTTGAAATGCGCTGCGTTTACGTGCTATCCAACATCATATTCAGGGACAAAGGAAATGTGGCAAGTTGGAGTACACACATAAAGAAACCCAGTAATTGTTCAGCACCATTATGTCACCTAAAGGAGTGAAAGGTACTATCAAGGGCACAGTATCACAAGTTGTTTGCGCTCTTACAATGGGGTACCAAAAGTAGTGAGGAGACTAATTATGGAGAAGTTTTCTTATGATTTCCTTATGGATTTCTGATTTGACTGACTGTTGCTCTGGCACAGGAAAGGTAAAAGTGGACCTCTATCAAGACTGGAACCAAGAGCCAACACACCCTTCACTTCGCACCACAATCCTGTTGCCTTAGAACTAGCAAAAAGATTGTGGCATTCATCTCCCTCTTACTGCCACAGATGAACTGCAGAGTAAAAGATCAATTGCAGTTTCTGCAGGGAATGACTTACCAGAATTAAAAACTGTTAATTGATAACCCGATATCACATTTTAAGCAAAAATCGTTCAGATTATTCAATGGACGTGAAAAGACACAGGATAATTCTTGCCATCCAAGAAGTAACACTATTAGCACCAGGCTGGCAAACATATTCTTCATTGTAGACGGGTTTTAGTCATATTACCTGCAAGGAGAATGCACTTCCACAGTCAAAGTGTTTCTTGAGCAGGCTCAGAAGTGAGTAAAACTTGCGTCTGAAATGTGCAGCCACCGAGGGCCGCAATACCAAGAGTTCTCAGCCAATGCATTTTATTTCCATTCTTCTTACTACGTTTGCAACTACAGTACAATTACTAATACTTAAGGTACAGAAAATGTAGCATCTATTTTTGCAAAAATTAGTATCGCACTAATGCTACACAAGTGAAGACAAAAAAAGCCCTAGCTCTTTGAAATTTAATGTTAAAAACGTGCCAATTGTGAACTTTTTGACGGGGATGTTTGCTTTTGTAAAAACTTTCCCCTGCTAGAGACATAATTGACAAGATACTTAGCGTAGAAGCAGAACCGAAAGTAACTCTCTTCAAATGTTAGGGGAAGAACTTTGGTGCTGATAAAACACTTAACAGATTTTGTTTTCCAATCACTACAGTGCAAATGCGGACATTATATAGTAGCAGAAAGTTGAAAGTGTAAACAAACTAGAATTTTGACCACAAGAGGGGAGAGAAGCAGTGCGCAGAAACAAGTCCCATCACCCTCTCAGAGGGCAGCAGCCTACACCCATGTTCAGCGAAAGGAGAGCGGACACATTGTCACAAGGATCGCCAATCACTTCTGTTGTTGTAAGGATTGTAATCGAAATCCACGATAGACCAGGATTAGCCACATTCCCTGTTACGAAATAAGAAAAGGAAACAAAGATCAATGCACAACACAAAGTATTCAGGCATCATCAGTACCACGCAACTGCTTTCTGAGGCCCAATCTCTTGTGGTATTCGATTCAACTACAGACAGATGTTGTGGGTGAGCATGAGCTCATGAATGCACGTGCATGTGCATGCTTACTTTAGAAGACCTTTTGACCAAATGCTCATGTTTAGCAGTCGTTTTTCGTGCCTGTCAGCGAGTCAGCAACTCCTCTACGCAATGTGTAGCAATCTATCCTTCACATAAAAGTTTACGTTCTTTGTTACAAAATGCTACATCTCAAGGCTGAGTACTACACTATGTTAGCATTGTGAACCTTTAATATACCATTCAACCACGAACAACTGGTAGTGCATCAGAGCACTGAGTATATTTTAGTGCCTCGAGAATTTTGGGATAAATTCTAGAAACACTTGGCTCTCCACCATCTCGAACACCCGATATTTTAATGCCAAGGGTGGGAGAGCATTTTTACTGTGCCACACATCTGTGTGTGCACAAAGGACAACTGTCACAAGGAGCCAGGAGCTGTGTGAGACAAGAGGCCCCGGCAAGTGGTTACAAGCAGTGCCCTAGAAGTTACATCAAAAAGTCAAAGAGTATCTGGATAAGTTCCATGGTGTTAGATGTCATGAGGATTGTTAAATAGACAGATGAAGAGTGTGTTATATAGAAAGCCTTACTTTATGTCTTGATTCGGCATGTGGCAGAATGTAGAATATAGAGCTGGTTAGTAATATTCCCCTTAACCTGATACAGTCTTCGGAGAAGAATTATACAGCGAGAGCAACGTAGCTGATAACCCAAAGAAGAGGATCGGCTCCACGCACAATGTCTAAGTCAACTGGAAGAGACGTGCGAGTTGTGCAACCCAACACCACACTGTCACTTGTTGTCCAAGAAAGCGTTAGAATATTAATACGTCGTCGCGTTTGTACACTTTTTATTTCGGAAAGTTACTTTTTTTATATTGTTATGCAGAAAATAAAGCTATTTGAAAATAAAATAATTCACTTGGATACAATTTGCTATGAAATAGTGTCCATTAGATAATTTTGCATTTTTACATGTAGAGGCAGAATTTGCATTCACAAGACGTGAATTTTTCTGGTTCCTACTAATAACCTTCAGCTGCACCAACTGCAAATTAAATACCATAGATCAATAATTGTCAAAACTATTTGTATTTTTCTCTCTTGAGCACAGTGAAAACTAAAAAGCTCATTCATCAGAAGTGATTCACAGTTCATAGTTTGTGAAGTATCTTTGTGGATGTTCAATACTGTGTTTTCAATTCGTATTCCTTTGTTTTGGGGATAGTGGCAATGTTCTACAAAAAACTTTTTGTATGTGTATAATACACAAGAATATGAATAAAAAGACAGTATTGATGGCAAAACATGAACATCCACAAAGATACTTCACAAACTATGAATAACAGTAAGTTCCAAATAAAGGAAGGTTTCAGTTACAGCTTCTCCTAACATGAAAGGAAAATGAGTTGTCAGAGCATGGAATAAGGAATGAGATAACCTGACAATATCTAGATTAAGTCAGTCATCCTCAAGCGAAACTGTCATTTAGTCTATAAATAGTGAAAGAACATCAAGTACCATCTCTCATAATTATTGAAACAGAACAATTGTTCATCTTAGTCAGTAAGAGAGAAAAGTGCCTATTGTTAAGAGCTTTTCAACTTGCAGTACATTTAAGACACATGAACCTAAGATAACAATAGGTTCACTGAGCTGAGTGTGTTAATTTTCTATGCTGTGCCTCAATCAGTGCACATGATTTCATACAAACTATACCTCTAGGCTACCATAATATTCAACGAGAAGGTGTAACTCAAGAGCACAGATGGACATATGATTCTGGAATACACAGTGACTAGCCATATGCTGCTGATCATGACATCGTAACTATCATTACTTTAAAAGCAGTTATTATTAGCAAGATTACAACCCTGATTGTGAAAGAATTGGTTAAATGCGTATGAAGGCATGAACTACTTTGCACCTAGCACAACACAGTCCAATTAAAAGCCAGTTAATCACAGTAAAATGCCCTATGATTGCATCTCCACCAATGACAATTTCTTTCACTGCAGGCTGTCACCTTGCAGAGGCAGTAAACAAGAGTTACAGTTTGTCACACCATAATGCTTAAGCAACATTCACTGTGTTCACATAAGCAAAATCCAATAAACAAATAAAAAATTACAGTTGATAAATACACAAATAGCAGCCCATGTTTTTTGTGGTACTGCATGGTGTTCACTCAGCTTATTGATAATATTTTGTGCAACAGAAAATTACGCTATAATAATAAACAATTTTAAGCTTGACAAAGTGAGAGCATAAACATGCACTATGTTGCAATTATCTTGTCAGATGCAAGCTTGTCTCATGCGGCTGCAGACTTCTGCATGGCGGGAACTCTGAAGAGTTAACTGCTCTCACCTTGACACAGACACAAACTACTTCATAAAAATGTTTCTGGAAGACCATCTTATTACTGATGGGTTAGAAAGAGAAGCACATTATCTTTGAAGTTCCTTTCATCAGACATATTTTTAGCAGACAAACAAAATGAGATTTAAATAAATAAATGAGTAGACACGAACTCTCAACTTTGCATCTTCTTTGCACAAAGCTTACCATTAAATCCTGAGTGGACTCTGCTCTATAGCAGCTAGGATGGAACATAACACTTCTTCCAGAAACTTCCAAGTCTTACTGTATTGCTAAATTGTCCACATGGCAGGACTTAAAAGACTTTTTGACAGCCAATCTGCAGCCAGATTCTATGTCAAAGTCCGTACAGATGTTCCCACTTCAAATTGCTGACACTGTCAAAACTACCACAATAACTGGGGGAAGAAAGGTAATGCAAAACTGTATAAAGCTGCTGCAATACAGCAGCAATCTTTGTGCAAATGTATCCTCCTCCTCCATCACCTCCCTCCCCACCACCACCACCACCACCACCACCACCACCATTCATTTTGAAGTGACAAACTGGAACAGAATGTCACATCAATCACTCACATCCACCTTTGTTATGGAAGTCACGATGATTTCTTTACAAGAAAGGAAATTCTTAACTATCACTTGTGGGAAAATATCTTGTATAATTATTTGTATAGCAGTTTATTTTTCTTCAGGAAAATCTTGGTCTTCTACAGTAGCTGATGCAATGAGCCTCCACAAATCTGCTTGATCACATCATGCCGGCAGCAAGAAACATGCAGTTCATGAGCAGATGTAATTGGCGCAGAAAATCAAACAGTAACTGATATTCCCCTCATTACTCAAGAGTGTTCATGTCTTAAGAAAATTAATATCATTTAACAAGGGCTCAATAAACCACTCGCGAGGCACATTCACCCCAAAAGCTACACTCAACCAAAATGATGTTAGTTGCAGTCCATCACCA